>NW_027281403.1:0-88275 GCF_046629955.1 Centroberyx affinis
CTGATTTGATAGCCTAATTTCCTCTGACAGGCCATTCCACAGTGTAGAGCCGTCATCCTCAAAGTCCGGACTCCGGTCCGGATCCGGACCAAACCACAACTGTCTCCGGACTCTGAGCAAATTATACTTTTCATATGTATTATTTGTATTATCTGCATGACATAGCCGCAACGCAATGAGTCAAAATTCTCCGCTTTCTCCACTGCAAGCAGCGCTCTGAATGTCCGACTGCTCCACTGTCTGTGTGAGGACGACAGTAGAATCAAGTTGACAGCGCAGCTAGTTTCATCAGCAGTTAGCTACTATCCTAGTTTTCGAACGTGAATCAATCTAAAATGGCATGTTCAAAGGTGGCCAGCCTGCAGTGAGTCTGCATTCTCAACAATGAACACGGTGAAGAACGAGTACCGCAGCCGACTCACCAATGAACACTTGCATCAGTGTCTCTGCCTGGCCATTACACCTTTTGTGCCAAAGTTCAAAGTCTTGGCAACAGACCAAAGGTGCCACTTCTCTCATTAAGCAACAGTGTTTGACACAATGTACAATAGTTCTGGACTTATTTGGACTTTGATTCTTGGGATGGTTTGATTCACCTCTGGTGGATGGGTGTGTGAACCGGTTTTGGGGGATGGGGATAATGGGGAAATGGTGATTTGTAGATTCTATTTAATTTTATATGTAATTTTATGTTTTATTTTATTTTATTTTATATATTTTATATAATTTAATTTTATATTATATTATATATATTTTATATTTAATTTTATATTATTAATTTAATAATTTAATTATAATTGGTTAAAAGCTTGACTGACCTTAATAAACGGACCTTTGTCTAATTAAAAATTTTCTTTGTGGACCTTTAAGATTTGTATTTGAGTACCCCTGGTGTAGAGGCTCTAATGGTAAATGCCCGATCACTTTTTGTTTTCAGTCTAGACCCGAGGAACGGCCAGAAGAGCTCTGCCTGAAGATCTCAGGTTGCCTTCTGGCTCATAGGGGTTAAGAGCTCTTAGATGAAGCTAGTCGGCAGGCCCAGTTGAGCAAGTGATCAGTAACATTGGAGTAATGTGGTCGTTTGGCACCTGTTAAAACCCTGGCGGCTGCATTCTGTATGAGCTGGAGGCCTGAGAGGGACTTTTGACAGAGGCAGGAGTAGAGGGAGATGCAGTCGTCTAGACAGGAGACGATAAAGGCATGGATGACCTTCTCTGGGTCAGTAGAAGATAAGAATGGCTTGATTTTGGATATATGTCTCTGCTGAAAGAGGCCAAGACTATTACCCTCTTCACCTGCTCGTCAAAGCTCAGGTTGCTATCAAAATACGCCCCTAAATTTCTGGCCACAGGCTTCACATTCGAAAGCTTCCGAGTTCATTTAGGATAGAGAAAGTAGAGCTAGGGGAACTGAAAACAAACAATTTCTGCTTTATTGTCATTGAGCTGTAAAACATTTTGAGACATCCAGCACCTGGATGTCTGCGAGGCACTCATGGAGGGTGTTCAGGCAGTTTGGGTTGCTCGGTTTATAACTGGGAATCATCAGTGAAAAGAGACATTGTGTTTACGGATAATGTGACCGTACACAAGGAAAATATGATGGGACCTAAAATTTAACCCAATAAAATAAAACAAATCTTCATGGTAGAAATTACAGCTTTTGTAGACAAATTTGAAGAAAAACAAGAGACTACCGAACTTAAACTTTACTTTGAAAGCAAATAGCAGACCAATGGCGCCATCAATATTGCTGAGAAAGACCAAAATGCCCCATTTTTTTACCCTGCTGTGTAGTGCAACTCTGTAAGTTATATCCCTGTGCCAATGTCACAAAGACACATTCTTGCACATTTATTGTACTTGGCAATTAAAGTGATTCTGATTCCAATTTCCATTTCAGAGCAAAGAGACAAAGCCGTCGGTCCTCTTAGCATTGTTCTTACGCTGTAATGTCTTCACTCTGGTGTAGCAGCAAGAGGCTGCTTTCACAGTGGAGGTTATTCAAAGGTAAGTCTTGCTTGCTCACTCATTCATGCACACAAATAAACCCACATACACACACACAAACACACACAAACACATCACACTTGATTTTTATTATAATCATTTCCAGACCTCTAAATATTGGGTTGTTTGTTTACTATTATCGAAGGACATACTCATTATCTACCTCTCTCATTTCCTCCCTAAACAATATTTCAGGGATTGTTTTTTTTTTTTGTGCAAATGGTTGTTGCCAGACAACCATTTGTCAGCTGGGTAATAGTTTCAAATAAACCAATAGGACATTTTTGAGTTATGCCTGATCTTGGTAAGACTTACTTGGCTCTGCTGTGAAGTGGCTAATGAGGTTGAGAAAATTACCAATTCTTTAGCACACCTTTTAGACTCATTTTCTTAGGTTAGCAGTCTGCCCACCCTCCTTACACCAGCCCTTTGCCCTATACCATGTACACTTGTGTAGCAAAACTGTAGAGGAAGGTTCAAACACCAGCAGTCAAAGAAAGTACTTTCATGATTTCCTGCTTAAGCACAGCAGTTATCTCTCAACTGCTGGCACACCTTTCATGCCTGCATGCAGAGGCTTGAGCTGGGGTGGGAAGAGGGTGCTGTCTGGGAGCCCAGAGGGGCCCTTCTAAGGGTGCGATCACACCTACAGTTTGGTCTGAACCATAGTGGAAACATTACATTAGGTTTTTTTTTATTTATTATTGAATCAAGGCTGGTAAACAAAAGTCACATGGACTCACAAGTAGCTCGTTTACTGGACACAACCTGTCATCCTGCAAGATGAGAGATTTTGGAGGTGGGGGGCATCAAAACTTTTGCTAAGCATGATGGACTTGTCTGCACTCTTTGCTGTAATTTACCTTCTCTGGTTTGCCCTCGGTTCATTTTGTTATGCTCGGCTTTCCAAGCATGAGCAACTGCTGGCTGTCAGATGTCAACATCCGTCTCCTTATTCCCATAAAACTGCACGTTTTTGTTTCCTTTGATTGTTTTGGATTACCTTCTCACTCCTAACGAACCGCACCACAATTCATTTGGAAGAGGATTGAGATTCACATTTCCAGGCGTCTTGGTGCAATTATTTGGTGCCACCAGAGTTCAAATGTCCTTGTTCTAAGAGTAAGAGTGCCCTAAGAGTAAATAGTGGGTCAATGTACTTAACATGACTACAGAAATTACCATTATAAACAGTCAGATATAGGCAAGGGGGCCTATATAAATGCCTGCACCCAGATGTACTTCTGCTGATGAGTGCAGCTAATTGTTTTTAGGAAAGCCGGCAGTCAGTTGAGTGTATTTTCCTTACTGAGATACCAAAGCATGAGAAGCATGCTGTTAGAAAGGTCCAGGTGGGATTTCATTGTAGACCAGTGAATGTGTGTCTTTACCTCTACTGCAAGATGCTTACCAACAGAGCCCAACACAACTGATGCAAACCATCACTTTGTTTTTGATGGTCTACAAGCGGCAAAAACGTTTGATACAAACGCCTTACTCCCCACTAGAATTTGCCATGCAGTACGGAATAAATGGACCCCCACAGCTGACATGACATGAAGATTTCTCTACTATGCGTATCAACATGCCCAGTTGTCTGGTCCCTCTTTGTTTGACTCAGTGGGGTTTCATTGTGACTGTTCCAACACCCAATGTGTTGCTATCCCTCGCTCTGCTTTCTCTTTTATGGGACGCTGTAAAAGACATGACATAGAAACAGAATGCGCTCGCTACTTGGTGCCTCAGCAATTGTTCAAACTGATCTGTGTGCAGCAGACTGTGAGTTAACTAGACTGCTGTCACATCCAAACACACTCTCTGTGGACTGATTAGAATTGCTCACTCATTAATATTTGCTTGGTGGTCCTGAGAAAATGTCCCCTCATATAGATCTGGGACAACTTCAGTAGCTGGTTACATACAGTAGTTGCAATACTTGTTGATATTTGAGATGGCAAAACAAGTCATTTCTTAAGACAAGACTAAGATGTCTCATGATGTGATGCTAAGGCTCTCCATGAACCTCCCAAATACCTCAGCAGAAGCGTAGTGGATGCTGCATTCAGCACATTCAAACCAAACTTATCTCAAGTGGTATCATACTAAACCACCTCTGGGGAGGTGAATTTAATTGGAGATCTGTGATGAATTATGCATGAATTGCATAATGACATTACCAAAGAACACACAAACACAACACAGTCACCTCTGCAAGAGAGGTTATGTACGCTTACTGTCGGAAAGTGTAGTTTGTATATTAAACCCACGAATCACATGAGACTGTAATTCGGAGGAAGAGTGACAAGGTGTGTGTGTGTGTGTGTGTGTGTGTAACTTGTGGCTGCACCCATCACAAGTTTTTGTCCTCTCAAGTAGTGCAAATTCAGATTATCTTTTTTTGTTTTGTTTCCTCCTGCTTATCATTACTGTAGGAAGGGGACAAATAGGTTTGATAGGAAGATATATACCGATACTAATCTGTCTGGTAGACTAACGACGATTACAGGTTGAGGTAATGTTTTCTACCCCATTACGACTGGTCGTCTGTGTTTGGCATGTAGTAATTGGAGAGGGCTTCAAGGCTTCCTCCAGTGACCTCATTACCCCATTTAAATTTCTAGCCTTCTCTGAAAGCAGTCCATCTCAGAAACGGATGTCTGATTATCTCCTCCAGTGTCACTCCCAGTCAAAATGAAGTTGAGGTGTGCAGCAGAGGAGTCAGGGCAGAGACATACAGCTGTGCCTTTTTCAATTGGCAGCAAGAAGTTGTTTCACCTACTTTCCATTAACCATAATTCTTGAAAATGGTTCGCTTGCAAGGCTTGTTTGAAATGCCATTTGTAATAAAACAGAAGGCAAATGTTCAAGATTTGATTTTTTGATTACTAATAGCTAATGTTCTTTTTTGCCAACCAAAATAGTTCTTGAACATTAGCTAAACAACATGGTTGTTACGTGGCTCATAAGCTCATACGATTTTTGTATAGCATTAAAGCATTAATATTTGAATGTAAGGGGCAATAAGTTAAGATTTTTACTATTACAATGTAGGAGGAGAAGTTCGACCAATGTTGTTGCACTTCCTACTGGTCGCCAATAGAGGTCAGTACAGGTCATAGATTACTTATTGCCCCTTTAACTCTTATGTGGTCACAGATGTGCGTTTATCGGGTATTGTGCAATGGCTTTCAATGTGACTCTGCCAATCAGAACTGAGGACCACAACTATGTGTTATATAATCTGTCTCATATACAGGTGTGTTCTGATCATATAACCTTGATCGTTCTCAATATTTCAGCATCATTTACAGTATGCTCCTCTTGTTAGTCATCCCAAAAGCATCATTGCGCTGATATTCTCTTCGTTCCATATAGTTACACGGGATCAAAGATTACTTCAGCGCTACAGATGTTTTGAAAAGCCCAGCTTTTGGCTTAGTATTCGTTTGAGTCATTAAATGAGATGCATTAAGAATATTTCTCTTCATCTCATCATCTTGCCATCACTCCAGGGAGAACACCATCACAGACAACATACCGCATTTAGGCACCGGCTGCAGTTTGTCCTCTTAACATATTCTGCTTCAAGATCAGACTGAGATTCGCTGTTGTTGTTGTTGTTGTTGTTGTTGTTGCAAATATTGTTGCTTTCAAAGGTTTTTATGATCGCATCTTGGACTCATGAAACCAAAATTGAGTTAAATGTCAGTGGGATGCTGTTATACCACAAAACACTACAGAGAAAAATTTTACTTGAAAACTTCAAAACTGTATATGATTCTATTCTCAAAAGTATTTTTCTAAATAAAGGTATGGTAAAATGTTTTCACAAAATGAGTTTCGCCTCCATGTTGGTAATCATTTTGTAAGAACAGTTGTCATGTTTTTCAAACACTAGGCTATCTCAGTACATATATATCTCATTTATGAATGGAACTTCATATTGTCGCTCTCGGGTGAAAACCTCATATCCCTGAAATGTCAACTTTTCAGGAACTAAGAAAAACAGCCTTGTTTTTAGCTTGATAACAATGCATTTTTTAGTTTTTCCAATGGGCTTTTGGTAGAATTTTCTCAACACATAGAGGACAATCTTCAGCTGAAGTTAGAACCTGAAAATCACTAACATCGGAAAATCACCAACATTGGATTTTCACGACAACATAGATATATAAAAATGTGTTCACATATTATACTTTGAATGTTGTATCATGCCTGTAGTTTTGACTTTGAATAAAATGAATTGATTGATGAATGAATTGATGAACTCCACGCCAGTCTGTTATTCTTCCAGCTCTTGAATCACATCCTAAAACTAGCAGAAAAAAGATCACAGCATACAATCATCCCTTACTAGGGAATTGTCCTCAAAGTTGCACACTAACCAGTTGATTGAGTTGAGGCCATTTGCGGACGACAAGCCCGAATAGAAGGGGGAATCAATGCCGTGTTTGTCCACTTCTTTGCTCATTAAGGAGCCTCTATTCCTGTCAGGATCTGTATATGACAGAGAAAGCACACAGTGCACATTTTCAGTCTTAGGAGGGTGGCCTTTCTTCTCCTCAAAGCCCTCCCCTCATCGAAATTCGCCTCACAGAAACGCGATGCCAGAGGCCAAAGCCTTGACAGGGGTAGCCCAGTGCGGGGGAAATCAAACGAGGCCCTTTTTACAGCCTGGGCGGCCGACAGGGAGGCCCGCTTACCTACGAGTCCTTAATCTGTATCAAACACTTCCTGAGAAATGTCCACTTTACTCTGGGAAGAAAGGAAGGCAACCTTACCGTCCATTCATAACCTTTAGTGGTTCAGTGTTTTGTCTGTTGCCTTTTTAGACGTGCGTCCTTGGTAACTCCTATGAATAATACCTGAACTGTTCAGTTTCAAATCCTTTCATGCTATTCAGCGGTCTTGTCACATTCATCATAGTCTGTAGTTAATATTCAACGAGAAGGGATATCTGGAAGATGGAATTAAGCTATCTAGTGGTAATCGTTGATCAAATTAAATGAGAAAAGTACAGAGACCCAGCTGTCTCTATTGAGTTGTGCATTTGGAGCTTCTCTGATTTTCTGTTTGGATCATCAAATGATAATAAAAATCATGTTTATGCTCATAAACCTAATCAGAACTAAATGAGAAAAAATAGTCAATTTTGTGTTAATGGAGCAAAGGGTATGAATTTGGCCATTTTCCATTGCAAGGCTGAAGGCCTGGTGTGTGCAATGTGGCACACAGCTCTGTTACATAATTAAATGGGACTTTGGTGGCCTGGCTTGTTTTAGCAGTTACAGATTATTCCACAGTAGGTTATTAGTCGGACAGCATTCTTCTGGAAACCTATAAAACAAGACCTGCTTTTTTTGTCAGCAGTGGATCTTTAAAATGGCAGGCTATGTTTATAATGCACATCTATACCTTGCATAAATATCCATCTTAACAGGTCATTTGGTCTCATTAAGTCTTAAAATATGATTCTTCTCAAAACAAGTAAAACAAAATCTACAAATGCAGTGAGATAATTCAGCTCGTTTCCAATGCTTTCACTTGTTTCACGAATTGTCTAAAAAACAAGTGTCAGTAGACAGAGTAAAACAGACTATAATGTCAAGAAAATGTCACTTGATTCAAGAAAATTATTGAAACAGTTGATTTGCACTGGAAATTAATGGAATTATCTCACGCATGGCCAGATTTTTCGGTTGTTTTAAGGAAAATACGATTCTAAAATGACTTGTTAAGATGGACATTTTTGCCGTGTAGACATTTTAGACTTGGATCTTTTCAATTATTTCCATTGGGCGGCAGTGCGTCTATCCTCAAACTTCAGCTGCACTGCATTGCCCGTCGGTCCGTTGTGTCTGCGGTGGACAGAGGGATATCCAGCACTCTCTCTCTCAGTATCAGCGAGGTAAAACCGATTCCCATATGACAACTTTATTTCTCTGGACTGGTTTCGCTCCTCCTTTTTTCGGACGATTTTTCCTCTTGTGCGCTTGTTGGAAAGGTTGTATACGGTGCGCCATAGAGGATCAGCACTCCAGAGGAACGCAGGTCTGATTGGGATCACATTGGCACCAGTGTGAAGTCAGCCACAATTAGAAAACAAGACTTCTGGCCATCGCTTTCAAAATAAAAGCCTCACTGACGAACACATAACCCAATGTTATTTCGACAGCGTTAAGTAACAGTGCAAATAGGGAATATATTTCAAGTGGAACCTGTAATAAATGAAAACGCACTTTTTTCTGAAAACACACACTCCAAAACATAACCTATTAACAGCCATGTAGGCCTAGGCAAGATGCAATAGTTTCAGGGTGTCCAAAAAACTCACATTACAAACTTCAAAGACTGCAGTGGTTTACAGCTACAAATTATATTTTTCCATATTTAAACCAAAAATACCGCATTGTTTTTTGTCATCTTTGTTGATCTACTCATCCAAATACACAAGTTTGCACGTTTGGCACATTTTGCGCTTTTATCTTGAAGGCGGAATCCCGTGATGTCCGGTCCTGTCCTGGCTGTCTGCGGCTGACTTGACGCAGCTCGCGTTGACACAGCGGCACAGAGCGGGAGAGAGAGAGACAGCATCTGATGTGGCTTTTTCCACACATCACTTTGGAAATTTGCTATTGTGTAGTCCTGCTTAAAACGGTGCTCACCTGCCAGGGCTGCTTGGTTGTGAGCGGCTGAGCAACTGATTTAATAGGATTATCAGACTAATTGCCTTGTCTGATATTGCCCTTCATTGATTCTGTCGACCATCTCCCTAATCAATGACATGATTTTCTTGATTTTCCTCTTTCTTGCTGTTTGAAAGTGACCGGCTGCAGGTGTTTTTTCTTTGGTCCGATTTTCGCCAGTGAAGGCTGGCAATATGTGATTTTGGGATAGACGTTGCGTTTTGGAGAACTGGACTATTTCATAGCTGGGATTTTTATTTCACAAAAAGCGTTATTCATCTTGCTTTACTCTGTAAACCAAAACAGGTTCTGATACACCGTAATGGTGTGGTGTTATCAGAACTGACGGCAGAGTACACGGCTATCATTTGGAAACTGCTTGTGGGTAAGTTCAATATTCGTTTCCTTCGGGTTTGCAAAGTTTGTTAATTAAATGTTTTCTCTATATTCTCTGGATATGTTATTTCAACCAGTTTGTTGACACCTACGATTAATTATTTGGACAACACAGCCATTTTATATGCACAGATTTGCATCGCCCACTTATCGGTGCGCTTTACCAAAGGGATTCAAGGTCTCCTAATATGCGGCACTTATGCGCATTTGGAGCGAACATGTTATTCATCCCGTTACGCATGAATCCCAGTCCCTCTCTTTGCTCTAGCTGCGGAGGAAGCCTCCTGTGCAACTGTTCAAGGCTGCAGTGCGTGGAGCCGAATCGCCGAAGTCTTCTGTATTCTTCAGTATAGCTAATTATCGAAGCATAACGATTATGTTGTGTCAGTGGATGCGAACGGTTAATTGCGCTCATCATTTTTCCCGAGATAAATTGTGGAACACTGTGCGCATTTGCATATCGCCCCGGTGCGTCAGCGGTGCGTGTGTGTGTGTGTGTGTGTGTGTGTGTGTGCGCGCGTGCGTGCGTGTGTGTGCATGTGCTTGTTTGTGGGTGGATGCCTGTTTGCGTACATGTGCACGTCGCTCTGTGCGCACATATAAGACGTGTGTGTGTGTGTGTGTGTGTCAGAGTAGGGGGGAGGCGTGAAAAAACAGGGGTTAGTTATTTCAAATTATTTCTGCTGAGTGATTGCTTGGCCAGTCAGCTTCTCTCTCTCTCTCTCTCTCTCTCTCTCTCTCTCTCTCTCTCTCTCTCTCTCTCTCTCTCTCTCTCTCTCTCTCTCTCTCTCTCTCTCAGTATCTGCTAGTATTTCCTCTCCTCTTTCTCTGCTTGCCTCCCCTGCCTGGAACTGGAAGGATGATGGCTTATAATTGTCCAGATGGATGTTGGAGCTGCACACTGGCACTGACCATACTGGTGTTTACCAGTTAAGCATATTCCAGATTCGGGATTCGGGAGGTGATGTTGATTGAAAGTTAGAGCAGATGCTGGGTGATAAAAAACACTGCGTTTCATCCCCAAGACAGCCCCCTTTACCTGCTACAGATGACAGATGCAAGTTGCATCTCAGTAGTTCAAGTGACGACTGCTGCAAAGAAATGGAAAGGCTTGCTCATTTGTGGTTTTGTAAATCTATTGTAAACCTTAACCACCTCCGAAGGCCACGACCTAGAAGCAATAGGCTATCAGCCTTACTTTCAGCCCGTACATCATGAGTCATATTTAATTTTCTAATTTTGTTCACAGTAGGTGTCGAAGTAACACTGGCAGCTCTCTTCAAACGTTCCGTCCTGTAACTCAAAGGCTGCAAATGCTCTTGCGTCATGCTCCGCTCCAAATTTTCCCACTTTGACAGATTTAATGCCCCCCTCGACACTATCTGCCTCGGATAGTAGTATTCCTGGTTCGCAGGGGGAGCGATGTTATTTTACTAACATCTTTAATCAGCTGCAACATCTGGACTTAAGCTTTGCCACAGAAGCGACCAATAGTACATGAATTAATAGGTAAGTGGCAGTGACCACTTAACGGAAGCCCTGCAGCTACATATTGAGCTGAGTCGAGTGCTCCCACACAGAAATTGATTTAGACAGAGATTATGTCATCCAACATTTGTGCCTTTTTTTTTTATGATGGTCAAGTTTACCCGGTGGCATTGCATTCCTCCCCTGTTCCCTGATGCGCTGAACGTGGGTTTAAAGGGCGTATAGCGTAATTGATGCACTGATGCTGTTAGAAGTTGTTTTTGTTACACACTGGCAGGTTTATTTCAATTATCCACTTAAAACTTTGAATGCTTATGTTATACAGTGAAAGGCATCAATTGCAAATCAATTTAACATGGATAGCATGTTAGAATACTTCTGTACTAATAACCCCTGTAGTTAAACTTGCATACTGCAATACCACCATACTGCAAGTTTTATAATACAAGCAAATCTATTAAAGACCAAGTTGGAGCAGCATTGAGTGAGCATTGGGGATTCAACTGGAAATTACTTACATTGAGTTACACAGTTGCATTATTATTTATTAGTATGTGTGTGTCTTTAGCAATCAATTTTGTCAGAAGATCACTACCTGTCTTATAGACAGACCCAGGTAAAATAGTAATTTGGAAATGCTTGTTTTAACCTGCTTGGAGTGCGAGATTTGTGTGGGTTTACAACATCATGACGAAATCTGGCACTCACTCTCATCACATGTGGCAAACCCCTCCCATCTCACACCAAAGTAGGCTAAAACAAACCATGAAAAGGATTTGCAAATAGTACTTAACCCAGGTCAGTCTACAGTACTTACTCTGGTAGATGGCAGGATCTAAAGGCATCACAAGCACCCTTTTTTTCTCTTCCTGTCTTGATTGATACTTTTAATTTTCAAGGAGCTGTCGCCAAGGCCTATTGGCCTGGGCTCTGCAATCAAGGGGCGGACAGTCAAAGGCTTTCAAATGAAAGAGTTCATTAATGTGGTGGGAAATAAGGGTTGTCTAGCTGTGGAACATTGGCTCTGAGCGAGGAGTGATTGGAGCAATTGATGAGGATTTGTGAGGAAGAACGTTGGGGAGGAAGTTGAGAGGGGCATCTCAATCATGGCTATTAGATTACATTAATAAGACTCAGAGTGAAATGGAAATACTCGAAGGTGATCCAAATGTGTTTGCTCCTGTGTGTGTGTGTGTGTGTGTGTGTGTGCGTGTGTGTGCGTGTGTGTGTGTGCACGTACATTTGTACAAAGGCCTATGTATCAATCATACTACAATTTGTGTACCTACCATTCCTGCTCAGCACTGCTCAGTGCTGGGCAGACTTATCGACTATTGTGAAATCCAAGTATCACAAGCTGTGAACTACATGCATAACAGAGTCACTCCCAGTTAAATCTTTTGAAAAATCCAATTCCAATGAAGATGAGATTTCAGCCTTCTTCCCCGTGCCTTGTTCCATTTTTCATCGCCTATTCGGCAATCATTGGGCATTGATCTGATACAAAGCTATTTATTTTTGTTGCAGGCCTCTTGTCATGAATCGACAAGTATGGTAGATCAGGTAGATTACAATATGTCTGGGCATGTCACCTTTCCCATACTAAGAAGAAGCGTGACTACCAAGGATGAATACCAAAAATTTAAATCTATCCCTGTCCAGGCCTCGGTCGAATAGTACTTGCAAATAGTTTTCATGCTTTGCTTTAGCCTAGCTAGGGTGCCAGGTGGGTGAAGTTTTCTATCAAGAGCACCCAGAAGTGTCAGCAACCACAGGGAAGTGTTTAAACGTCAATTTAGCATTCTTTTCTGTGACTGCCGACTTACCTGACTGACAATATGTGAATTGTCCTGTCCTGATGCAGTAAACCCCGTCCGTCTGGTACTCCAAGCAGGTTAAAACAAACGCTAAGAATTTAAGACCCAGTATTCCTCAGTGCTTTGGTGTGTGTTGTAGCTTTTGGGATAAGGTGGGACCAACTGTCTCCAGTAACCCAGTAAATTCAATACAGTCTCACTTTCATTTGGATAATAGCCTGTTATTATTCCATCTATACATACCCCGTTGTCGATTCCTTTGATGAACTCAATACAGGTAATTTCCTAAACACCGTCCTTGCCTCATTCAGTTCAGTGCACAGCAGCCCATAATAGATGTTGTCATTTACAATTCTGTAGCCATTCAAGTTAGGTCAGGTCAGGTCAGGTCAAGAGTGCAACTTAAGAAGCTTGCTTTGTCCACCTCTAATGCGTTTCCAGTAGAGTTGGGAAAACAGAATGACTAAGGCCCCCTTTGGAAAGCGGGGCGACCGTGATCAGCCACCGATGGGAGACGAGGCTGTGCGGGGAAAAAATAAATGGCCTTCAAAATTGGCCCCCATTCACTTTGTGGCCCTCGAGCGCTCGGTGTGTCCTTCCCTACTGTTATCCAGCGGAGGGGTATCAAAACGCATTCTCTCCCCAGCAAATCATTTTCATGGGCCACTTATTTTTTAGACCTTGATCTTAGATAGATGCGAATGCCTCCATGTACTGATATGAACTGAGTCGAGTGTCTGCCGGTGCTGACACTGAGGCAGACCTAGCTTTATTTACTTTCCGTGTGTAATGCCATTCCTATCCTAACAGAGCAGCAGTTAATACTGCAATAAAAGAATGGTAATGGAGTCATTTTCCAACTGTCTCTTTACATCGTTCCTGGGAAAACGTATGCAGTCATTCCTTGTGTGTGTGCGTCATGGGAGCAATCGTAGCATAGAGTTGAATAGAATCAAATGCAATTGAAAAGTACTTTATTTTCCCATTTGATATAGCAGAAAATAAAAGGGCACGGGGTCAGCTGCAGTGCTGCACCCCTGGAGCTTAAATGTAACGCCCGTCAATTGTAACACGGGTGAAATAAAGAAAGAGGCAATGAAATACTTGTGTCCCACTTCCTTTAATGAAATAGCCATCCAAGGTGTGATCAATTCCCTCAATATATTTTTCTTTGCTTGGGGCAAGTGACGTTTAAAATGAATGGGTTTTTTTTTTTTAATCAGCAATAGAGTAAGAAGTCTACTGCTGTAGCCAGAAGATGGAATTATCATTTTCATCCTTTTTCTCCAGCCACGCTGTTTTCTTGCCATGTCTGGAGGTGATCCTATGAGGCCCATCCAGCCTAGGAAGATCAAGTTGATGTGTTTCAGATGGCTTTTAGAAAGATGTGGATAGAGGATGGAAATTGCATGCCAGGGGAAGCAAAATGAGCAATTTTTCCTCCCATTTCCCCTCCTCTCTCCGTTGGACCTCCGCTTACTCATTCATGAAGGCTTTGTTGTGATATTCCATACGTTGGCGCGGAGATAAAAGAAAAAAAATCACTCGACATTTGTCAGCTTGCAGAAAAGGGGAGACCTTGACTACATTATTGTGCGAGCCTGATGCATTCACAGGCCCTTACCAAACAACACAAGAGACATGCCTGCCTTTGTTTAATGTTGTCGAAACAGCATTACAACTACCATCTTTATTCACATTTTGACCCGCATTCTCAGTGGCTTGTGTTGACATATTGAGGGAATTCAGCACAACCTTTTACAAGACAGTTTAGGAAGGTGTGGTCTCCAGCAAAGGCTTTCAAGTCTACAGTGAAAGGAAATGCTCAGACCATAATATATAGCATTTACTGTAGTGGAAGCTGTTATCTTACATTTTCATGAATGCATATATATATATATATATATATATGGTTGTCCCCAGCTGGAATCAAATCTCAAACCCTGACAGTATTAGAGCCATGTTCTACCCACTGAGCTAGGCAGGACCACAAATACGGTAGCTGCGTCAGGAGGTTAATAGTGAGTGAAATCAAGGAGCGCTTCATTAACATTCGTCATTAGCCATTACTTGCAAGACCTGCCGCAAATAGTATTTGCAGCTGCAAATTCAAAGCATTTATTTTAACCCACCTCAAGTACCAAGGCCCTTGTATACTACATCAGGACAGCTTAGATAGTGTCAGGTAAGCAGTAGTCATTGACAGAAAAGTATTTTAAATTGACATTCAAATCCTTACCTATGATTGTCTAAATGTTTTGGCACTCACTACATTGTCATGTAATGTGACAAGTAATTTAAAACCAACTCTTAAAAGTATTTTAATATACTATTTGACCCAGTTCTGTTACATGCATCACTGAACACCGTCAGCCCGTTATTACACCTCAGGGTCTACTGAGGCCATCATCTACGTATTGAATCTTACCAATTCCGACAATAATTCAGTTCTCAATTTCAGTCATGATGATGATAATCTTGTGCTGCCAAGACATCTTTCTGCATTACAGCTGAGGGTGTTAGCTGTGTGGCTTTTCCCCGGCCAAAGCGCGGGTCTCTTTCCCCCCTGCTGCACCAGACCCATAGAGACCGGCTCTCAACAGGGTTCTTGATTTATGGGCCACTTTACAAGAAGGGCCTGGGGACGCCGCACTCCTTGTCCTCCGATATTGAATCTCGGCTGCCTAGTATGGAGATGTGGGTCGTCTGTTATTGTGTGAGAGCTTATTTGCATTGCGCCCCTAAGCTCTCAGTGGTAACTACAGCATGTCTGCCCACCTTAGCACTTAAGTTTATTTTTGGTTGCAGGGCTGTTTGGCATTCAGACATGCATGGAACATTTATGGAGAAAAGGCGGAGAGAAGACAAACAGCTTGCCCGTTGAGGTGTGTGTGTGTGTGTGTGTGTGTGTGTGTGTATGTCTACCCTTGTGATGGCTATGAATCCTTCGAGTGCACATATAAACAGTTATTTGCAAAGTGCTCTTTGCAAAAAAAATGTCCCTGTCTTTCCTTGCTTGCCATTCCATATTTGAATCCAGTAGACCAAGAACCACATATATCCATTAAAAGTTTTTAGATTATTGTCAATTGTCATCATGCCATTACTGTATGGTTGAGTGTTTTGTGCATCCATCATTAATGGAAGCTGAAGTGGTGTAATTTCAAGTGGTACATGACAGTCACACACCAAATCATATGTATTGACTATACAGTTTCAAGTATGTTGGCTGTTGGATGGACTGTTATCATAATTTGTATGAAGGCTTCACTTGTTTTGCCTCTTATGGCTGTTGGCTGGATAGTGAGTTTGCTCTGCTTTTGGATCAAGGTTGTTCTTAAGTGGTTGATTTGTTAAAATTCAGCAAGATAAATGTATGGGAGCCTTAATGGTTATAGTTGCTTTAGGGGAGGCATTTATTAACTTGTGTTAATAATCTGACAATCCTCTTTTGATTCCCACTTGAATCAGCCTCTGGTTTTGCCCTGTAGACAAGACATTATATTCAGCTGAAGTGATTTGGCAGGCTAGTGGAATTGCCATGGCACTGTATTTCTCTTATTTTTTTGTAGGCTTCTATTTTCTCCATTTCTATGGGCTAGCAAACCAATGTTATGCTTCTTTGTTACTAATTCTGTAAATCTAGCTTTTTCTTCTTCGTGTTTCCCCTGTAACCTGCCCAATGGAAGTCGGACCATCCTGCCTCCTTTAATAACAAAGAAAGACATGTCCAAAGGAACGCTTCCTTATCATGTTATAATTCATTAAAATGGACTGTATGCAGCTTTTTCAAATACTTTAAGGTCATACTTCCTTGAACAACCCACACTTTGATGCTGCCCAACAATTAGTACTTATTTCTCTCACTCATACACAACTACTGCGGTCCTGGGGGTGCTAGGATTGCAGTACAGAGTTAGGAGAGACTCTTGTCGGTTCAGCAGCTGATCAGTCTTACAGATTTCGATTTAGTTGTCATGTAAAGTGTGTGTGAGAGAGAGAGAGAGAAATTGTGAGTGTGAGAGAGATAAACAAAGAAATGTCGGCCTGTAAATTTTTCATCATTGCCACTGGAAGTCTCAGCCTTTGATGAATTGTCATGCTGAAATACACCTACTGCTGCTATAGTTAGATATGGCAGCGCTAATGTTAGACTTCAAATAATCCCGCAGCACAAGGTGTTAGAGGTGCCGCTCAGCCTAGCAAGGATGCTTCCACTCGAGGTGAACCCCCTTTCGAACCCTGAACCCTGACTGTGCTCGCCGCTTTGATTGACATCTGCAGAACCGATCAAGCCAAAAAAACACACACACTTGACTTCAGACGATTTCCCTGACTCTGTTACTCAAGTAACTTCCAGAAGCCAACAAGAAGAGCTAATCCAAGTCAATCAATGCAGGGCTTCTCACACAGCAGCTGGAAGAATAAAGCATAAGTCGTGTAATTTTACAAGAGAATCCAACAGATCAGCAGCAACAAGACGAGTCATTTGAACGAGCCAGACTTTTTTTCCCCCTCCACTTTAATGTGCTGTGGCTGCTCAGCATTGGTGATGGTAATATTATAAAGGGAGCAGCATTGCTTGAATAATGCAACTGTCAAACCCTCAGCACAGTCCTACATATGCTCTATATGTTTGGCATGATCTGAGAAATTGATTGCTTATATCCTATTTACAAAAGCAGTCTGTTTTGAGGCTGATAGCGTCCTTTCAAGAAGCAGCAACCAAAGGCTGTTGCGAGATCTGAGATGAAGCTATACACAGCAGAATCGTCAGTGTTAATTTAACTCTGCAAGTGTACAAATCAACACTGTGCCCGTGTTTATATAAATTCACTCTCATCAGAGTTGATTTAACACTTTTAGGTAGATTTGAGCAGCCGCATCAGAGCCATATCAGCTCTATGAGGGAACAAACATCCTTCTAATCTTAGTCAACTTTTCACTGAAAAATCAACACTTGTTAACACTGAAAAGTTTGCTGCATAGAAGCTAGAAATCAGTTTAATCTTTTAAATCACATCACAACACATTTCTTTGACAGACTTTAACATAATTTGTAACTGTTTTATTCTGACGTCCCATGATTTTCAGGGTTAAATCCCTAAGATTCAGCATTAGTAACATTCTGACATAGTCTTAAAAATATAAGATGGATGTTTAGATTTGGATGGTTTGGATGCGAATCGGCTGGTATGATGGCTACTCCGTTACTGTGTTATTTCCCAGTTCCTTTTTTTGCCTCTCTGTATCTATGCAATGCCTCTTGTGGTTGCTCTCTCCTTGCCCGCTCTTTTCTCCTTTTCCCAGCGTTCATTCATCCCCTCTGACCCTTTCACCTCTTCCTCTCAGAGCTCAACCGGGCTCTCCCTTGGTCCCCTTGGCCCTGGCCTGGAATATCCAATGAGAGAGCTCCGTTCATTTAATGTCATCCTTATTTCTCTGACAGCCAGGCAGGATAAAGAAGCTGGTTAGCAGGCAGCTCAGGGAATGGGACTGAGAATCTGACATGACTGCAATGGCAGTTTGTGCGTGTGTGTGTGCATGTGTGTGTGTGCACATACACACATATGGTATATGTGCATTGTGTGCGCGTGTATGTGAGACTGTAGGCCTATCTATATCCACAGAATTCATTAAAAGTGGATTTTGTCAACTTGACTGGTGGCTCTCGACTCCCAAGCCCAAAAATAAATATATATATATATATATATATACACACACACATATATGTATGTATGTGTATATATACACATATATATATATATACATCTGCCATATTTCCCCTACAGAGAGCATCTTCTATCACTTCCAGCTCACTAAAGTCCTATCACTCTTGTTCAGGCCAATAGGGCAGTTAGAACAGTGCGGTCGTAAAGAAACGACACGCTGTTTCATTGCATGACCAGTTTGGTCATTTGTTCATTTCAATAGACTTTATTTCCACAGCCAAGCAATATCCTACTGTTTTGTACCAAGATGCACATCATCATAACCGCTGGGAATCGGACAAACTTTGATAATTTCACAGATTCCCCACTGAAAACATATTAGAAACAATTGGTTCTGAAGAATCCAGAAGCAAATACCATAGATTCACATGCTAAGGAAATATATTTGTCCCACTATAGCCGAGGTAGCTAGTAGCTAACTAACTAGTAAACTAGCTAGCTTCCCTGCTAAATTCAAGCAGTTGTTGTAGTTGCTGTTACCGAGGTTGCTAACTCTTAGGTCTGTCATCACTGTGTTGAAGTTGAACACTAGTTTTATGTATATGCCAGTCTTCTGGGTAGAGTTCCCCATTGCAAGTGTGCCGTGAATGTAAAATGGCTGCTCTGGGAATCTAGGTATGGTCGAGGTGGTATCATGTAGGAATGTCTTGTCCTGTGTTTTTATCCTGAGCATGCTGAGATAAATTCCTAGCAATTTATGGTAATAAATTATTACACAGGCTACTGTTGCACCACATACATTCTTTGTTTATGTAAAGTGGATTTCAGTGTCCATAGATTATGCACGTGACGCATTTTGCTTTGATTTGACTGTTGCCGGGAAGTAAATGAACTGCATCCAGGGTTTACCGCTAATGCAGAGTAAACGTTTATTTGAAGACATTTACAGCATTGTGCATGCTCGGAGAAGTGGATTGCATCGCAGAAGCAACCTCTTCCCCCTCACTTCCTCTGTGTGTGTCAAGAACATAGAGGCTTTTGGATGCGGGGTTATTAGATAATCTAAAATGGAATAATTCAGCGTGGAGAGCGCAGACTCGTGTGGGTGTGTGTGCGTGTCAGCCAAGGGTGTAAGGGCTTGAAAGTGTTCCTCACAAATAGAAATGTTAATAACTCGCCAAGCAGAGTACATATCAATTTTTCCAACTGGAGGTAGCAGGGAGGGAGAAGAGGGAGAGGAAGGGGGCAGAGAGGTGCGAGGGAGTGAGAAGCAGAGAAGGAGAGAGAGGGAGACGGAAAGGGTCAGTGCAGCTCAAAGTGTCCCAATTCTCTTTTTTTTTCACGTGACACAGATCTGATGTTTTCTAATCAGTGTGAACAGCAAAAAAGCTGCACAGTCACATTTTTTTTTCAAGTCCAATCCGGACCACATAGATTTGTGCTACAAAATTGGGTCCCGAGGCATGTGACCTACATGTGACTTTGTATTTAAACACTCAAATTGGAATTTGTCAGCGTTGCCATGAGAATAAGTAAATCTTACGTCATTCACCTGAGTCAGTTGTCATATTTCTGGCGCCCACGGCAGCTTGGCTGAGCCAGTGTTCACATGGAAAACGCAACAGTGGAAAGGAGGCCAAATAGCCAAGTTGGAGACGCCACAATTCAATCAGAACTCAAAGGCACATACCATAACTGAAATGTGTGCAAAACAAGTGTAGGTACAACAACGGATGTGATGTCTTGTTGTTGTCACTGAGCGTACGTGTCTTTTAAACATCGCTGTCATCGCTGTTGATGTTGCTATCGGATATGGCTTACATCCTAAATTGGACAGTCATCAAAAAAAAAAAAAAAACCCTGCAGTGTGAACGTAGCCATAGAGACGGCATGTGTGTGTGTGAGAGAGAGAGAGAGAGAGAGAGAGAGAGAGAGAGAGAGAGAGAGAGAGAGAGAGAGAAGAAAGTGAGAGAGTTGAAATGAGAAATGTGTATAAATCATCATCTCCATATCCATCTGGCAAGCTGTAGTAAAGCGGTAAAGCCTCAGTCCTTGATTGCTGAAATTGTTTGTGTGTGTGAGTCGGGAGAGGGAGATGCATTCCTCAGGGCTAACTCAGGGCCCCGAGAGTGTTGAGAGTGCCCCATTTCTCTTGCCGAACCTTCCTGGAAAGTAATTGAATTTTGGATGAATCCACTGAGGAGGAAACACTGTCAGGGAGGGGAGAGAGAGGATGCTTGAGGAGAAAACAATCAGAGAATGAAAGGCAACTGACAACACCTTTTTGGACGAGCTTTCCTTTGAAGAATGGTTTGCTACGAGATGATCGGCAGGAGGAAGCTTTCAGGGAGGATGTTTTTTTTTTTTTTTTTCAAGATTTCATAATTTTTGGCATACAACCCCTGTTCATTTGTTAAAGGCGGATAACTGTTTTCTTGCTTTATCCTGCTTTATTGTGTCCCTCATCATATCTCTGACAATTACACAGCTATACTGAATCTTTCACTTCTCAGTCGCTAATAACCATGTGTCAATGGTAAGAAGATATATTGGCAGTAATAGCTTAACATGCTATTTATGATTATTGGTAACAAATTGAGTGTCTGACCTTTTAAAGGTCCTTGAGTGGCAAGCAGCAGTTTCTTCATCAAACTAGTGGCCATTTTCTTTTATGCAATCCGTCAGCAGAAGATGAGAGATGAAGATGATGAAGAAATACATCATATGCTGTATTTTGGGAAACCTACCAAACTGTGCACATCATACACGTATGTTTGTTTGCAAATCTAGCAGAAAAGGAGAGTGAAATTGTAATTTGAGCGATTCAAGCCTATACATTTGCACCCTATAGCTCTCTATTAAACAGAGTATAAAACAGACAAATACACTTCTCAGTAACCTTGAAGAGAAAAAAGACAGAGATCAGTGTCCTTGGAAAGCACTCAGAGAAGCCTGGCTTCTGGAGCTGCGCACTGTTTTCATTTGTAATTCTTTAATATATTTAATCCCATAATCCATAATTATTGCTCAGTCTATACACACATGCACACATAGACGTATGATCGGTCTACCCAACAGAAGACTTACTTGCTCGTCAGTATCACACACACCAAGGCATATTTCCCTGCTATAATGAGCAGCACTCCTCTGTATCAACAAAATTAATTACCATGCATCATGAGAACACGTTTTTAACCTTTTCAATGGTAATATGAGTTTGCTTTGATGTCGAGAAATCCGGAATATCACTTGGAGCTGTAGGGATACTGAGCAGAAATGGTGATTCAGTCATTTCTGCTGTGTTTAAATCAAAGAAAGGGACCGTAGCTTTTGTGCTAATGTTGCAGACTTGCACCCAACATAGAAAACTAATTAAAAAGATAAGATTTTTGTGTGGTGGCGTGTAGCTTTTCTGAGGTGGCATTGCTTGCAGTGAGCCAGCGCTGACTACAATAGCCCTTTGACGATGGGAACACAGCAATGTCGCCATCTTTGGCTGCTCGCCAGCTTTGCATGCCTCTATGACTGTCTCAAGGCTTATTATGGCTTTTCAGGGGTTCCCCTCTAAAGGCTTTCTGATGCAGCTTTGTGGAATCTATGTGAAGCATCTTTGTCGTGACTCAAATGCCAATGTAAGCGCTCTTGTAGCCTATGTGGGCAACTTTTTGAGCCAACGGAGAGATGGCACTTTTTGCCTGTAGCAGGGACAGGAATTAGTTGCCAAAACAAAATCACTGTGTGTATTGCATGGAGGGGATTAAGGAGCAAAAGTATAATGAAAGAATATGTTGCGGCTGGCAAAATGTGACCAAACGCCACAAAGCCAGGCTCATTTAACTTTACAGCAGACCAATTTTACATCAGAAAAAGTTTGACCAAAATGCACACAGACAGAATAATTAACTGACAACCAATATGCAATATATCTTTTTAAAGCTCTGAATGCAAAGCTCAATAATCTACTAAAAACAAGCTATTTTTCTGTGTTTGGTCAAAATATTGCCTAATCTACCTGCCAGTGTCTTATGATTTGATTAGGGTGAAACTAGCGTAACATAATTTAAATGTTGGTTAAAACATTTAACTTTAGCTCTTCTGGGAGAAATACTATCCATACTATTCCAAATCAGATGTGTTGATTTGGTAGTGTGGGTGTACTGTCTATAATGCTGGAGAGCACACGACTCTAGACTGGGAATGGGATTTGCAGCGTTCCAGACTGTGAATGGTATTCAATTGTTTTCCACAACCTCAAACAGCTTCCCTAAACAATGCTGTTAACAGAGAGATGTCCTGATTGAAGTGGGGAATTGATTGTCATGGAGGTTTGGGGGGAGGTTGGATTAGTGTTGCTGGTAGTTGACGAAGTAACAAAGCCAGTTTCACCTTGATAGAGATGTGTGTTGGCGTTTGTATCATCAACAGTGTGGCCCTGATTATAGGTCTCTGAACTAGTCTAAATAAGGCACAATCAGACAAAAGATGTGGAGAATGTGGTTTGCATGCAGATATGTTGAATTTAATGAATGCTTCTCCAGCAGCTGACCTCAGGTCTTTGTAAAAGCTCCATAGTTATTGGCTCACAACCTGCACTTCTGATTTTATGTTTGAGCTTTGATCCGAGCACACTGAACTGGCACCACCCCGCAATCATTATCCATGATTTATTTGAGGCTTTAGACTCATTCAGCGCATTCGCAGCTCGCCTCGGTGTGAAATAATGACTGAAACTTTCCTTTTTCCTTGCAGGACTGGTACAAAAAAAATGAAAGCTCCCATTCCTTTCCTGATCCTGCTGTATGCCGTCGTGGTCCATTGCCTGAAAGTCGTGTCAAAGAGAGGCTCAGGTAAGGCTTTTCATCGTGGACTTAAATTGTATGGGAACTCACTACCGTCTCCCTTCTATCCTCATGGTATAAAGTTCTGAAAACCAATGCGGGAAAAACACGGTGATGCAAAAAAAAAAGTATCTATTTCACCCACAAAATTTGCAGCTAAAAGCATTGCAGGATGTTTGTGCAAGCATGGTGCATTCCTCTCCTCGGTACACTAATTGTTACGGACGTTCGATTCCCTGGAACAACCTACAAAGACTTCTGATTAGCAAGGCTCTTTTTTGCCTGAAAGCACAAATCGTGTTTCAGTCAACAGAAGAGGGATCGCATCGCCTTGTGCTGCTGTACTTGGGGACACCAACCTGCAATGACGAAAAACAGAGCTGTCCTTTCTTTTAGCAGCTCGGCGTGTAAGTCTACAGACACTCGGCTATTCAATTGGAGGTTCAGTTAATGACGAGAGATGAGAGTCGCTGTTGGAATATGCCGGTGTTGATCTTTGCAGATCAATTGCGTGGTGTAATCTTGTTTTAATCCTTTGCAGAAGGATTATCAGAACGCAGTGACAGTTGTTTACTCTTGCAATGTTTGCAATGTACCTCTTAGTCATATAACAGATAAACTGTGTGCATTACAGCGACGAGGTACAGCGCCGTTAATTCCACACAAGGTACTCGGACAGTCTATTAGTGTGCAGAGTTGGTGTTTTGAATAATCTCTTTTGTCTTCATTATCTGTTTAGCTTAAATCCCCTTTCTCAGAGTGAAGACAATTAGCTGTTTTAGTTACTTCTCAATTTCTGTTTTGAGCTGCATTCTCTCTAAATGGCCATGCCCATGCTATTTTAACACAATGAAGCTTCTCACAGAGTCCACCATATAATGAAAGTTACTGTAGTCCAACTGTAGTCATTGTAGGAAAATCCATCTGGCTGGATTTTTTGCTGCGCTCTTTCTCCAGCTCCAAGAAGAATTATTTGGGAAAGCCTGCAGCACAAGGGGATAGATGCAGACTGGAGGGACATGTACAATGGCTAACATGGAACATAAAGGAAATCTGTTGCCAGTCTGTTTTTTTTTTTCATTATCCAGAGGCTGCTGGCATCGGGATTTTCACCCATGCATATTAGACACAGGTGCGGGAATGGCCCAAGGCTCATCAAAGGGCTTTCTGCTTTTCCAGCAGAAGTCCCTACAGGCTATCTCCTAGGATGCTTCACGAGCCATTGCCTGGGGCAAGGATTTGAAATGTGTCCGCTGATAAATGAACACCCCGTCCAAGCCAGACCCCCGTCCTTTGTTCCTTCTCTTTAAGATCGTACGGCTTTATTAGAAGTCACGCTGGTTACGAGTTAGAGCACTATTGTGAGTGGAGATGTGTAAAATGAAAGACAGTTTTAAATTGCAACGCTTTCATTTTTATGGAATGAAAAGAAGCACCGGGGGTGGGGGTGGGAGGGTGAGCGGCCCGGTTTTCAAAGGTGATCAGAGCATGCTGGGATCTTTTCTTGTTGCAAGTTCAGGGTTCCTTTGTTTACTTGCTGGAAGTTATGCGAGTTTGGCCGTAGTTTCTGTGCAGATGGGATGAAATCAAAGATCACATTCACAGCCCCATTTAAAACTCCAATCTGGAACTGCAGGCTTCCTGTCACTCCACCACAAACTTTGTTTACATGGTGATAATACTGTGTTGGATTGAAAGAATTTCCACTGACATTTATTTAAGGGCCTGTTTATACAAGTGACTACAATACACTGACACACTGACAATAAACTGAATGTTTTGCATGGATCATGAGGCTGTACAAGTTTTACTTTTGTAATGTTTGTGCATCAGAGTCAAATACATGTTTTGAATTCTGATGGGTTCAGATGCCTAACAATTGTCACTTTTTAACATAAGTGAGTTCAGCCAAAATTGTACAAACAATTTGCTGATTATATCTGTAACAAGACATGCCAAACTGGGCAGCTCCAAACCCTGCAGACATGCAGTGTGTTTTGTTTGCACCTTTGTTGAAACAATTTATTGTAGACAATCAAACCTCTAAGTGTCAGCCCATTAAAGGAAATTAAATGATGACTTGATTGACTCCCTCAGGGACAATGAATCCACTGTCTCTCTCTCTCTCTCCCTCTGTTTCTCTGGGCTCACACACACACACACACAAACACCGGAACCCCCTGCGCAGTGCCGCATGTGCACCGCTATTATCTGTAGATGATTAAATTCAAAACACCCGTCTTTGAGTAATGCTTTGTCTGCATTTGTACATGGGGCGGAACGCTGCAAAAACATACAATGCACGTAACAGCATATCTGTCATACTAATCCTCAGCATGCATATGTAGGTGAACGTATCCATTTGTCCTCAGCCGCGGTTCCTCTTTTGTTAGAATGCTGATATGGCCTGAATGGTTGGGCGAACAGAATAATTATGTATATTTTTGCTTAATACAGCACATCAAGTTAGATGTTAAAGGAACAATCTGCCGTCGGATACTCTTACACTGTTGTATATCATGAATCTGTGATGTACAATGCATTCCAGGAGTTATTTTGTGATGAAGTGTTCAAATTTAATTTATTGGTGTACTCACTTTTCCTCAACCTGCCTTGTCTACTTATACTTCAGTTAGCAATTTCCTACATTTCCCAGAATTGACAACCCCCGACATGTAGGTGGAGAGAGCAGTAGTGATCGAGAAAGATCTATAAAACGCACCCTTTACTCAAAGCTCAACATGCCTTGTGGCTGCATTGCATTCTGGTCTATTGAGGCTACTGTTGGTGGAGAAATTGGTGTATCCATCATGATCTTAAAATTTTCTTTTATCAAACTCCATTGTAGCCACACTGGAAATACCATGTTGTCTACGTTTGCCAGTTATCTGTGGGAATAAGCAAAATACACCACCGAAAACAAAGCAAGGTACATCCCCAATAACCAGTGTTATTGCTTTAAGCTGGATTTTTCCTGTAATGCAGTTATTATAAGGAGGATTTCATGCCCCAGTTGCTTGTAATTCATTGTTCTTTGATGTTTGTGTTCAGCATGCACATCACAGTATGATATATTTAGTATGATGGTGGTGATCTAAAGGTTAGAGAAGTGGGCTTGTGACCTGGGAATATTGAACGAGTGACACTCTGTCCTCCTTGAGCAACTACTACAAGTTGCCCTTCAGCAAGACACTTAACAATGAATTGCTTCATTGGAGCTGCTCAGTGACCAACAGGAGGAGACCGCGGTTGTACTTGGCAGTCTGTAGGTATGAATGTATGCAACTGTATGAGTGGTACCTAGGGATTCCAACACTGCTGGAAAAGAGCAGTAGGCTCAGCAAAACCCTTAAAAATCAAAAAAAGAGGGGGCGCCCTGTTGGATAATAAGTACCACTGACTGGTATAAAATACAAGGGTCACAGTCAGACCTCCTCCTTAGCAGTATACCTTATCAGCCATCACTACAGTGCATTACTGCCAACATTCAAAGATTGAAAAACTTTGGATATGAGGTGGTTGTCATGTCCAACTTAATAGCAAAAAGTGAGCATGCAGTGGAGTGAGCTGTTGAGAAATTCGAGGTGTAGTTCTAGTAAACTTGCTATTCTTGGTTATTTAACAATAATCTTGCCCTGTGAAAATGGATGGTGATGGTGTTATTGTCTAACACACACAATCAACTCCCTTGTTGGCCGCTTCTGCTGTACAATACAATAGATGCTCTGAAAAGCTGTGAGAAATCCCTAAAAGTGCCTGTTTGGTTACTTGGCAGTGAGCTGAATGGACCAGAATCCTCTCGCTGTGCGCCATGCAGCTGCATTTTACTTTCAACTGGCATGATGAGATACAGACTAAAGGGTTCACATGAGGTTTTACCTCGGACTCTTCTGAAGTAATAACTTCAAAGCTTATGCATTTATTCCTTTCTCACCTCTGAACATGGATTATAATCAGTGTGAGAAAGGGCTTCTAATGTGATCGAGAGAGACTTGAGTTAGAACTGAATACAAAATAGAATAAATAGAATAAAGAGTGTGCACTTACATTCCAATAGCTGCTAAACAGGCTGAGCCTTTCCTACATAGTTTCTAACAATCTCAGTTTTTCATAGTCATTACCATTTATCTGTGCTGAACAATTGCGCTCTTTGACATTATGTGTTTCACCTTTGATATTCAGTTTAACCCCACACAATTGCATTTATTTAACAGGCATCAAATGATATTGTTATCCAGAGAGATTTACAACAAGTAGGTGTTCAGTGTCTTGATCAGGAACACTTCCACAGGACACACGTCTGTTGATGGACGTGTTGCCTGTTGTAAGGATTGGACCTATTACTGTTTGGTCATGAGACACTCTCACTGAGCACTCATTTGATTTGTAACATAACAGAAAAACGGAAATCAGAATTCACACAAATCACAAACACGACAACGAGGAAGCCTTTATTAAATAGGACTGCCATGGCCTATTGTTTACAGTGGCTGCTGTTCATGGTCGATATTTGATGAGGTAAACCAGGGGGCAGCATTACTGTCGACCATAGACCATTACCTTGCCTATGGACATAGCAGGGGCAGTGGCTGCCTATATATTTTGAACAATCTCATGTCAGCCATCTTTCTCTGTGCTGTACCTTGCTGTTGATTTTCAAGTGGTAAGTTAGCATTCGGCGTCTTGTGTACCAAACAATGGCTAGGTCACACTGCAAAATTTGAGTCATTGTTGTGGCAGCGCAAGAAACATATCTGCCTATTTTATATTCATTAAAAGTCACCCCTTAACAAAACTGTTAACAGATGTCCCCCCAGTGAACACTGATGACAGTTGTAGATCCACTACCATATTTCTTGACATTGATTGAGACAAATTTAGCCTCTCTCCTCCCCTCTGCTGTACAGTCATTAGTCCCCATTTCTTAGCCAGACATTGATGAGTCCCCAGACAAATGATGCTTACCTTTCCACAATCTCCCAGTAATTCCAGCAATATATTACCCATAACATCCACTCACTCTGAATGTATCATGCTGGTGCTCATGCATACGTAAGAAGCCGGTCTCTGACATGTGTTCCCATTCGGAAATGGAACACAGAATCCCTCTCTGCCTCTGGTTTCTATTAAGGATGGTCCGAGGGCCTGGCATGTCACTCTGATTGTTTTATTGTTTTATTAGGATCCCCATTAGCTGGCAAATTAATGACAGCTAGTCTTCCTGGGGTCCTCACAAAAAGCAATACAATACAAATAATCAATAATAAGATAAGAGAATACTTAAGACAACAATAATAATAATAAAAGGAAACAAATTTGTCACTCTGATGAAGAGTAGCTGTAAATAAAACAAGCCACCGCAACAAGACCTTGGTTCCCATTAGAGAGCAGCTGCTCATCATTCGTCTCTCCCTGTGTATTTATCTACCGCTGCAAGCCCACAACATTTCACGCCTCGCCATATGAATGTGTATATATATAAATATATATATATATACGTATATTTATTATTTTTCTCTTCTCCGACTTCTTTCTGCTCTTGCAGGAAGCATCAAGGACATCCTGACAGTCAATTAAATTTACAGTCCTCACACACATCGCAACTCACAACTCAGGGAGGATGTCAAGATTAATACGTCAGTTAAGGGATGGAATCTTCCTCCACATTAATGGGGCTACTCACAATTTGGCCAATAATAAGGGCCCTCTTAATTGGACGAGACAGTGATTCCTAACAGGGGACGTCGGCGCACAGCACAAATTCAATTATGGCAAGCCACTTGACTTTGTAATTGATATTAAAGGACGTTAAATATGTCAGCAAGCTGTCAGCAAGAACTCCAACCAGTCCTCTTCTCTTTAAAAGAGAAGGGGCAAAGCAGTAGAGACCCTTTCCATTGTATCAGTAGCCTATGTAAGACAGTTCTAGCTTAAGCAATAGAAACAATATGTATTGGCACAACTTTATTAGCATTAATATAGAATTCCCATCAGATTGATTATATGTCACTTGAGGTTGTCAGTGATAAAAGCCTATGATCTAGAGAGCCTTAATTCAATTAAACAATCCTCTTTAAAAAAAAATCCAGGAATCTTTTGAAACAAAAAGTCAACAGAAATTGAAGGCTGAAAGCTGAAATTTAAGCTCTGTCACACACACATACAAACACACTTCCCCACACACCCACGGTTCATCTTCCCTTGGTCAATACCGCATACCTGCCACAAATGTTGAATGATTGCCTCCACTGCACAGCTCGTTCACAGCTGGAGAGATTGATCACACACATGATATTGGAAATGAAATGGTTTGCCACTTGGACTGTGTTTTCCTTTTCCTTTCCCGCTGCAAGGAGAGAGAAGCCACTCAACAAGTGTGCCAGATATAGGCCTCTTGACAACTGAGGTTACTATGGATGTGTTCGGGGTTGGAGACAGATGCCATAGCCCTCCGTTTGGGCAAGATGGCGATCAATCAGGAGATTTATGAGTGGAATAGTCTCTCTGTGGCCTGTTTCCTGACCTGTAATAATGTTACAACACCGCAGCAATTGAGAAAAATGCCAGGAAAGGGTCCAGAGGGATGAACCTAGCAGCCCGGTGAAGATCAGTGTCTGAAAGGGGGACCTGTGTAGCTCGGCTGAGGCGTCTGAAGCTGGAGTGCAGCCTCCATGCCTCTGTAAGATGCTGTGTGAGTGTAGGATGTATCTATCTATTATTTACTTTGCTTGATATTTAGTTAAATGGTTTAAGCCAATCCACTCATAACAGTTGACCGTATTCAATAGATACATATGGGTAGTCAAGTATGAAGGGTCGCTAACGTCTTGGAAGGCTTGCATAAAAATTCAGTGGATGTGTAGATTTGGTTCATTGCATCTTACAATACTTGCTATGTTTTTGATTGCATTTTCGATTGATTTTGTAGCATAACAAAATGCATACAGCTAGGTTTCAAATGCTACTTATCTGGAAACTCTCTAAAGCTTATAAAGCTATTACTTCAGACAGCGAAGCAGTGACACAAAAAGCACAATATTGCTTAGTTCACATTGCTGTATTACAACTTTGGGTATAGTGAAGTCTGTCACTGGGATATTTGATGGAATTTGTAACAGAAAATTTACATTTTTCTATGTGTGGCCCCGGTACTGATTTACACACAGTACATTCACAGTTAACATACATTGCATTGTAACCAGAGGTGGAATGTAGCTAATTACAGCTACACCAGTTACTGAACTTGAGTACATTACTTACACTATTGGTACTTTTTTGAGTACTATGTTTAATGGACCATCTATACGTCATACATCATATATATATATACATATGTCTATTACTTCTGCTGTAGTATTTTTTCATGTATTTAATCCCACTTTATCTCAAGTGTTATTTTTAGACATACGAGTAGTGAGTTCAGTGAGAGGTCATTTCAGTGTTTCATGATTGAATCTAGGTTTGTTGATGAGATAAAAAATGGAGCATTTCAAAAACCTTGAGCTGAGAACAGTATTTTAGAACATGCACAAAAGTGGATGATTTTTGTTCAAAAGAAACTAAATACTTGAATACTCTTTAAAGTGCCAAGTAAAGTGCTCTTTAATTTGAGTAATTTTCTGCACGAGTACTTAATAATTTAACCTAAATCACTGTACCTTTCCACCTTTGTGTTGTGCTTTCCTTTATCTGTTCATTGGCTTGGAGCCTCTACTGTCTGCAGGCATTCAACACTAAATACAATATATTGCATTATCTCCAGTTTAATATTTCTGTCTGAAAGATAATAGGTTCATTTCAGGCTCCCATAGCAAATTATGCAGCCCACTTTAAAAGTTGGGGCGTTTGGTACCAATTTGAGAGATTATATGTGTGGATGATAATGAGCTTTGGCCACAAAGAGGATTTGAACATGGAGAAGGCCAGCCACTGCTTAATTTAAAAAAATCTGGCTCTCAGGTTTAAGGAGTATGACTTAGAAGGAGAGAGGGGAGGGGGGTGTCTGAAAATGAAAAATAAATAACTAACATGTTAATAAGGTTAGGGCAATTTGGACATAAACGGCAATGGTCCTGGAAATTATTCTTATTCCCCTTGACTGCGTGGCTCTCACAAAGCTGAGCCACAGGGGGAAATGAAGATGTAGTCTCTCAGCGCTATGCAAATTGTCTGGAGGCGGCGATGGGACAGTACCCAAAAATATCACACATTTTAACCTGGGGCTGCACCGCATGATTAATCCATTGGGGTACTCCCTCTCTTTCTGTCTCTCTTTCTCGCTGTATCTGTCTATCTAGCAATCCCATCACCGGTTTTCTGTATTTCTGCATTATCGTATGTTTGTGACACCGCTGTTTGCTTTCTTAATTTCTCTTGAAAGAGATTCTTCATCTCATTAGTACACCTAGAAAGAAAAATCTCTCTTTCACTCTTTCTTTGTCTCTTTCTTCTTCTCTCTGTCACCTTGTCTCTCTTTACGTTTCATCTAACATCACTTTTTAACCCTCCGGCCCACTCTCTCCTACGCATAGGAAGTGATGTTTGTCGCTGCCATTGATTAGAGCCGAGCTACTGGAGGCCGGACAGGATCGTGGGCGAGCCTGATAGATGTCTCGGAGAATAATTACAAGCAACACACTGATACCTCGTTTCATCACCCGTCATCCCTTGCCCCATGACAGTTCATTATGAACTCAGCGCAGTTACTGTGAGATAATGCCACTTGTGAATCCAACCAGAAGCTCTCTTTTGTCTCATAGTATAGGTTAGACACTGATTGATCCAAGCCAAACTCTTTGACCAAACAATCTAAGAAGCTACAGTGATGCGGCTGTGTCAATATATAAGGCATCTAGTTTTGTTCTGATTAGAGAAAGCCCCTTTTGAAGCGACGCCACTGGTTCCTGTATATAGATTGAATATGGGAATTGTACCCCTCCTAGAGTGTGGACTGGAGCCTTCAAATTATATGCCAGTATATCTGTTTGAGTGGAAAAAGATTGGACCAAATGATAGCTCACATCTCTCCTTGATAGAAGGTCTAGCTTGATGGGCTATGGCAGACCCTCCACCAATTGAAAAAGAAAAGTATTGAGCCTTTGCTGTCATTTGTGGAAATAAGACAAAGTGGTAATTTGATTAGCAGTTGTCTGATTCATTGCACTCTGAGACATTGGATTCTTTTTTCAGTGTTGCGACTCTCTGAAAGTACATTGGTTTTCTATTGATTGTAGCACTGACTTTGTTTTGGACTGCCGTGCAACTCGGTTAACTTTGATTTCTGAGAGGAGCTCATTGGTTTGCATGGCAACAATGTCAGTGTTGCTTGTCTGTTGTCATTTTCCAACTTTATCCGCTTCTGTATTTAGCCCCTCACTTCAACCTGCTGCATTTCCCGACTGACTAGATATCTATGAAGCAGAACTGGTAGAGCATAAAAAACAATAATTTGTTCTGTATGACCGTTATTGTTTGATTGCAGAATCACATTTCAATTCATCACTTTTCTTATTTTTTGAAGAGCATACCTTACTTTTTTTTGCCATCTGTCTACAACATAATGCATTGTATAACCAAAGAGTTATACCTTTAGTAAGGGATCACTTTTATTGATTGATGGCTTGAGAGAAAATACAAGATTTTCTGCTTTTTCTTTTACACACTACTGTCACAACTACACACACAATCCTTCATCCACAATGTGGGTGGTGGTGATGGTAGTGTGTGTGTGTGGTGGGGGAGATGGGATGGGGGGGGGGGGGGGGGGTAGCAAGTCAATTGAAAAACGATTGATATTGTACTAGAGACTACAGCATTCTCTCCACATACTCTGAGCAGGATTGTACAGTATAGACAACTGTTCAATACAGCTATAAATGCTTTTTCCCAAACCGAGAGGGGGATTGGAATAACCTTTGAATGTCAAATTGAAGTGCACATACTGTATTATGGGATGTAACAGATTGTAATGGAATGGCCTTGCGCTGCATTTGAGGGACGAGAAATGACGTTTACTGAGTGTAGACGCCACCAGAGGGATTCCTGAAAGCCAACCTTCACTCACCCCATGTCTCTGCTGGAGAAGTGATGTATGTAATATAAAAGAATGTCCACCTTAACAAGCCATTTCATCTTGTATTGAGTCTTAATATCGCATTTTTCATAAGACAAGAGGACGAATCTGTCGGTGAGGTCATATCAGGATTTCCAATGCAAATGAACTTGGCTGCTTGTCTTGTCCCCTCTGCCTTATTCTGCCTTGTTTCAAGATGTTGACAGCTTTTTCCAGAAAATTTCTGAAACAAATGAAGTTATCTCACCCCATTGGCAGAATTGTTCACTTGTTTTAAGAAAAATAAGACTGAATATGAGTCTAAATGACTTGGATAGACATATGGACATATTTTGCAGTGTGATTTCCTCCACCAAACACAACCCCAGTCAAAATGAGGATAAGGTGTGCAGCAGGGGAATCAAGGGATGGGACAGTAAGAATAAGCTGTTATTCCCTTTTGACCTTATAAACCAATGATTTGCTTGTAAAGCCTATACAAAAAATGTCAGATGACTGATAATGTCACTGGATGGGAACTTTATGGCCTTTCCCTGCCTTCAGCGTCGACGTTGTCAAAGGAACTTTGCATGAATTGCAATTTTTAATTAGCCCACCAGGAACAATAAGGCTCTGGTGGTTTTTAGAGGTCGAGTTTTGTGAATGCAGGAAGTTTCACAACAACGTAGCATTTGATGAGGCTGTCAAGCTCTCTCACGTCAGCCAGGCACTCAGCGTGTGGCCTCATTCAATGCTCCTTTATTGGAAAGTTTGAACACATCCTCTCTCACTGTGTTCGTTCCCCCGTTCGCAGTCTCCCCTCCGCTCAATGATGTCGAAGAACAAAAAACACTACTCTCTTGTTCCCTTTTGTACATTTTCTTTCCTTTCATTGCCTTTCTCTCCCTGCTTTTAGTCAAAACTGGGATTGGTCAAAGCACAATCAACCTATTTCTGCAACAAGCAGAGGCACAGTGAATCCTACCCGGTCTCAAGGGGAGTCCTGCCAAGTTTGGGGCTTTTGAGTTTTCCTTTCTGCGGGATGAGAGAGCGAGAGGGAGAGGATGTAAGCTCGTTCGCCGAGGAGTACGCCTTTGTTGGTTGCAGGAGACTGACGCACTGCAGGAGTTTTGGATACGAACCAGGTTGACTCTATTCTTTAGGCCCTGGCTGGTTTTCTCACCACTGTTCTTTGCACTGAAGATACAAGCGGGTCCCATTCAAATCCTAGCGCTTAGTATTTTTATTGTAATTAGAGGGGAATTACCTGGTATTCCCCCATAGGACGTCTTGTCGTTTAATCGGATTCCGCAATTGTTCGGGGAGAGAAACGCTAGCGTAATTAAGACGCATCACATTTGTTTTTTCACCACTCTCAAAATTCAAACTGTTCAAAATTCAACTCGACTGTGACAACTATTCCCGTAAGTGTGCGTTGTAATTTAATTTGGAGTGATTCACGGTGAGGTTCCGTCACGTATTTCCCCGTCATGTTTACTGCCTTGCATTCGATGTGGCACATGGTTGAGATATTTACTGCCTCTTATTTACGGTCCTCCAGGGCCCAAAAATGGTTGAAGATGGCAGTTGATTTCCCTGCAGTGCAATGATCAATAAATTCTACATATTAATTAAGTTCCACTGTCATCTCCAAGGCCTCTCCCAGGGATGAGTCTCTCCCTCTCTCTTCGGTCTTGTCTTTTTTCAGCCAATCGGGACGCAGCGTCACGCAGCATAGCCCTCCCCCCCGCCGCTCATCTGCATTCACTGTCATGAAACAAACATATGCGCAGAGGTATGTGTTTGCGAGCGTGTGTTTATGTGTATGTGGAAGTGTCAGTGAGTAAGGGAATGGAGTGAGGGGTGGTGGGGGGGGGGGGGTGATCATCGTCTGTAATTTACAAGAAGTGTCGTTCATTCATTTCTTTTTATATGACACGTAGTGGCAGGGCATCACGGCTCCGTAAATATGAATTAAGGGCGAAAGTTCTCAGCCGTGGACGAAAACAGCCATGAAACGCCTTTACGTCCCCCTCCGGTCTTTTTAAACGATTAGATTCTATTAACGTGTGAAACATAAATAAAAGAGATCGAGAACACGGCAGATTTCAGTCCCAGGGAAGTCTACTAAGCTGTAGTTCGTGCCTCCGACAGCATGACAGAATTTGCTCATAATCCACTTTCTAAGAGCTGTAAAGGGGAGTAAAAAAAAAAAAAAAGTAGGGACGTTTAAAGAGATGTAGATGGAGTTTAGTTGAAACAGGAGAAGATTTCTGGTTTGAGGCAGTTGTAATATTTCAGTTTTTGGTCTTGGATTCAGTCAAACGGTGTAGCGGCTGTAACGTTCAAAAAGCTTGAAGTCTCCATTAACATGCTGTGGTAAGAGCGGCTGAGAGGCACTACAGATGTGGGTAGGCGGTGCATCTCCGGCTCCTGCCAGTAGCCAAGCAACCCCACATGCAGCGACCCCACAATCCCAAGTGTTTCTGCACTCTCAGCAGATCCCCGCACACACAATCTCACTCTCTGAGGCAGGATTAAAATTTCCCCTCTCTCTGCATCCTTTGTCTGTGTTGCGCGTGTGATCTTGCCAGAGGGTAATTAAACTCTTTCTCGTTCGTTCAACTCTCCCACAAAAAAAAGTTTCCCCCCGTATATCACCGGGCATCAAAAACACTTAAAATAAATTGGTATATAAAAACGCGGTGTTCAGGCAGCCAATTAGATTTGATTCTTGAAGTGTTAGCCTGTGAGCATGTGTAATGAGGCCCATAGCTTAACTGTGAAGTCTGTAATATGCTGTATGACAAAAGATGCTTTTCGGTCACATAGAGCCTAATGAGTGGTGGAGATGCTATCGTTTCCTGTCAACAAATCAGATGATGGAAGGGAAACATGGATACAATAGCTCGCTGAATGATTAACGCCCTCTTTACAAGGGTGCTGACCTTCCCTTTTTTTCCCTCTCCTGCCAAGACAATTTATTAGAGTGCAGATAGTGATTATTTATGGCCAATCATTACGTTGTTGCATTTGCTTGCAACCCACGGCTCGCTTGTCTATCCGGTGTCCATGAACACACGCATCTGGGAAAACAGCTTGGAAAAGGGTAACAGTTTATGGTAATGCCATTTCGATTTTTGACGACTCATCTGACCCACTTCCAGCTCCGGTATGTTCTGATTCAATTCAGAAAGTATCCAAATCCCCTTCCAACACCTTTCATTTGCTTGGCATTGACATTCAAATATGGCCTGATTATAATGTTTCATGTGCATGCCACCCTCAGCGATTTTAAAGAGCATGTGATATAGGCTGAAAAGGGTCTCCTTTTGCTGTTCGCAACGCTCTCTAAGGCTCTCTGTCGCTTTTTGTGCTCCAAGTGCCTGGTCTTGAAAAACACAAGGACAGCTAAGGATTATGGTTCTGTATGCGTCTTTCATTGCCTTTAATATGCAAATGAAAGATTAGCCTTGGAAGGAAACTGTTTGGCATGGGAGTTATTTCTACCAGGAGGGGATGCTAACCATTCTCACACCTTTTTTTTCTCCTTTTCAAAATCACTGCTAAAACATTTCAGCTGGAAACAGCTTGCAGAGAGCCACACAACTGTAGGAGTACACACGATGCTCACTCCTTTTATCCTATACATGACTATGCTTAATATGAGGAGTGAGTTCAGTACAAGTTGCTTTGCTTCCAGTTTGTGACGATGAGTAACATTACTGAATATCGTTAATTTAAATCAAAGCCATCTTTTAGTATTTCATTTGAGCTACATAGCACATTTAAATGATGACTCTCTCTGCATGGCTCAGGCACATCAAACAAAATAAGAAAACTACATCTCTGCAATTCATAGCAAAAGCCAAATGCAGCCTGGTAAATGACTTTGGTATTACACTGTCACAAAACCATTTCGAATGCGCCAAGGGAAGCAATTCCAGCATTTCTTTTGATCTCAAACACGGAGGGGAGGAGGAGGGATTAGGAAACATTTCATATCATGAAATTGTGATCCAAGCATTAGAGCTATACAATGTGCATGCAATGTCAACATCTATAATTGAGTGATTTAAATGACCTCATTTCTGCGTGAGGGCTACCTCTGCAGTCGTAGATGTGTGGGAATCAGCCGGAGAACGCTTAACCCCTTCCGAACGCGCTCCGAGCGAACTAATGATGCAGTCAGGTCCCGTCCGGGAGAATGAAGAGTGTGTGCTCATTCCATTCAGAGCATCAACTAGAGGTTTCTCCTTCTGAACCTCCTCTAGGCGTGTTTGTTTAATGACCCTGAACTCTGTTTGCCCATGACAGGAGTGAGCTCTTTAAACAAAACGGGAGTTCACGGCGCTGCTCTCGACGCTCTCCAACACACACAAACAAACACATATAAGGATGTAAATACACACGCACACACACGTAGTATGTACAACACTTGAAGTACTTCGCAAAACAAAGCCAAGAAGTCCCTCAAGTCAAGTGATTTGTTTTTCTGAAACTTTGATTGAAAGCTCAGCACACTCATCAAATTAACTTTCAAGCTGCATACACCTCCGTTGTTAGGAATATTGACCCTACATGCACACACACGCACACATGCACACACCCATGTTGTGACAATGTGGGACAGATTATCCAATCAGAACTCCATGCTGAACGTGTACAATTGATCCCAGTACAATTGTTCTGGGCTGATGACCCACTGGGCATTCTCTGATTCTGTGACTGGCTCAGAGGGGTAAGGAGTATTGATGATGGGATAAAGGAAATGGAGAAATCTGCAAAGTAGTCACCAAATAATTGGATTAAACAAAACAAATAAATGTCCTTGAATATATAATCAGAACGTCGATGCACCCAAACTCTTGGACTATTTATGTCACTGTAGGATTGGATGTTTAGATATTTAGGTTTCAATGCTAATTTACACAGGATTAATGCTCTGCCGATGACCTTGCGAGATTATCAAGATTTCAGTCATTGCTAATTAAATGGGGGAACATGGCAACTGTCTCTTGTAGCTTTTCATGCATATCTTTCCTGCAAAAATGTCCCTCTTAAGTTATTTAGTCTGAGTCTTATATATAGTATTAAAATCTTATTTTTCTTAAAACAACTGAATAGAACTGGCATTAGGGTGAGATAATTTCATTGTTTTGAATGCAAATCAATTTGCTTCAAGAATGATGTCATAAGGAAAATCCCTCCACTGCATGACACAAATTTATCTTATTCTTTTGACAGATTGTTTTTATATGTTTTAGAAGTCCATGATTTGTTGCATAGGTGTCACTTACACTGGGGACGCTGGGGACATGTCCCCACCACTTTTTGAAATGGCCTATTTTGTCCCCATCACTTTTTAAAAGCATAATTTGTTAAAAATGTTCTGAAAAATAGCTTGCACCAAGATATGTTAACTTAATGAGAACGCTTTGAGAAGTTTTTTTGCACTATAAGAAAACATACAATGCAATGTAAATATAGAAGAAACAAAAGCACATTGTCCAAAAAAAGTAACATAAGCTAAAAAAAAAAAATCCCCCCTAGCCTACTGATTCTAAAATGACCCAAAAATGTCCATGCGCTGATCAGTAACTTTAACAAATTCTTGACTTGTGTATATATGTTGAGGACCATTTAAAAAATGTTTTTTCATCTGAGCCCTTATGTCCCCACCACTTTTCAACACAAAGTGACGCCCTTGATTTGTTGAGATTGACATGTTTTGCGGCGCACTACAAGATTGGCTCTTCTAATTGGTCAGAGGCTGCACAATTTCCAGAGAACCGTTTTGTGTGCACATCTATCCTAAATGACTTTAGCATAAAGGACATTCTTGCTCTTCTTTCTCTCTCCAAGTCTGTCAATGAATCCAAATGTCGCCACTCTGTGCGTTTGGCAGGCTCCTCGGCGCGGGGGAACGGCTCGGTTTTATACGTCCCCTGACCTCTTTCAGGGCTACAGAATGGAGTCAGTGTGTGCCGGAGCAGCCTAATTGGGTTGACAGCGTAGTGTCTTGCCTCTTGCTCACATGCATGACATCCAGCTCTTTGACAGACCGGGCTGCGTCCACAGTCCTTTGGCTGTCGAAGGTAGTAGCACTTGAGCGAATCTGCGCGTTTAAACAAGCCGCCGCAGACGCCTCGACGCCGTTGACTTTCATGAACCGGTTTTTGAGTGTTTGTGTGTTTTTATTGTTGGACTGTAAACACTGGCAAACAAAACCAACAGCGGATGAAATGTGACTCAGAGTTAATGAATAGGTTTTTATGGACACTTTCAGAATGTGTTTGTTAATTTTCCGTCAGCGTGTACGGGTGATTTTAATGAAGCTGCATGAATGGTGCATTGGATTGTTAGTGTGTGCGGCGCGATAATGTTGAACGCGCTCTTTCCGTTGTGTATCGCCAACACTTTAAACGGGGATGTGTGGGCGGCGGGATGGAGGGAGCGGAGGAAAGGCAAAGGGAGGCAAAGTGGAAGGTATGCTAGCCCGGCGCCGTGAATTCATTTCCCCTCTCTCCTGTGTCAGGCGGACCTCGTCTGAACCCATTACGCTGGTAACAAGGTGACAGCGAGCGGTCTTGCTACGGGGTCTGGCCTCCGGAGCTGTCTGGCTGGCCGTCTATGTTAATTAAGGGACAGAATGAAAGTGTGAGGTAGGGGGACACTATTAGACAAAAACGTTTAACTAGATCGCCCGAATAAGGACAGTTTCATTCTTTCTCATTTCTCTCAAGCCCGCTGGAGAGCTCTCAGCTTCAAGAAGGAGTTCAATAGCCATCTATTCATGTTGTAACCCTAATTCACATAGGTAAGTAAGCAATATACAAATCACACCACAGATGCTCAACGGACCACGAACTGTTGAGACTCTATTCGGCCTGTCATGTTGAATTCTTTATAGTTCGAAAGACTGGCCGGTCTCAATTTCCTATATCCATCTCCTTTACACATTATTGAAAGAAACGGCCAGAGCCAACTTCGTATTTTTCTTGTTTGCTCCCCTGAAATAATTTCCAGCATCACTCTGCTGATGTGTGGAGTGTTTGTCAAATGGAAAAGCCTCCTCTTTTCCGCTCTCCCTTCTACTGTGGGAATAGTGGCGTTGTCTGTCTGTGAGGGAAATGGCATTGGCGAAGTTCACGGGGAGAGCGTTTTTAGTGCAAAGTAAGTGGGCGATCAGGAGATGTCATCAATTCCAATGCATGCCAGTTGCCACGGAAACAGAAGTGGAGAGGCTTTTCTCAAGGATCCTGTTAAACATTTAGAGTGGTGGAGGGCTTAGCGAGAGAGAAGAGAAAGAAAGAGAGGAAGAGAGATGTTATGTTGACGACAGAGAATTGCCTATCTATTCATCCCTGAATCACGTTTTTGATTTTTTTTTCCCATCATAAGTATAAAATGATGTGGGTAAATTTGCGTAAATGGTTTTAACTTAAATGGCGGTAAAACGATTCCCTTTCTATTAACCAAGCAACACATTTAGAACTGATGGAATTATACAGCTCTCTTCATTCACAAACCCTCCAATTTTGCCTCGAGGCATCGTTTTCACGGTGCAGTGGAATTCGCTAACTCGGCCAATATCTCTTAATATCTAAAATTGAGGTGAGGTGCATTTCAATAGACATGAATTACATTTGAACAATTTCCCAGGCTTTATAAACCATTACCGCTTTAAAGAACTAAGGAACACGATTATAGGAGATGTGTTCCTTTTTTAGATTAGGGGAAAAAGTTAATTATGCACCACGCTTATTAGGATTATCCACCGGTCCTGACAGACTCGCAACATCGCAATTGTCCTCATACCTGTGTGAGTGCGAGGCATTGCTTGTGTACATCCCACCACCCAACTCGGTGTTTATCTGTACAAGTGACCAAAGCTGTGGGCGAGTTCGGCAGAAAAGTACAACAGTTGTTTGGTAAGCCCTGATCGAGGGGGCCCTTCTCCAGTGGTAATCTCCCAACAGACAGGCCCTAAATGGGAAAGGGCTCTTTGCGGTAACGGCGTGGGCTCAGCAGATAGGGGCTCTGTGTAATTCCTGTTAATTACTGTCCAAGAGGCGATAAGACCTGGTTGGAGAGGCTAAGAGAAGAGATAAGGGGGATCCGGGATTCGACTGAAGGATTTTTCCCCCCCTTGGGTACAAACAGTCCAATTGTCCAGAAATAGCCCAAAGTTTGAAGCTTCCCAAGTTGTTGTTGTTTTTTTTCCCCTTCCACTCACTGGCGAGCTAATGGACGTAGGGCCTGAGTCGACATGCATTTAAGAGGTAAGGACGGGGCAATAGGTGATCCAGAAGTCTATCTGTTAAGGAATCTGAAAAGGTTTTTCTAGCAAATGGAGAGTTGCTGGGTTCAGATCCTGTCACAGCGCATTTGAGTACGACCACTGATACCACAGCAAATATTCACAGCATGACTTGTGGTTTTTTTTTAAGGAATAGTTCAAAGCAATTCAAAAACAGACACAAGCCCTGTGAGACCCAATTCATATCTAGCCTACATTCCAAGCCTCCATTAGCATGCATTGGGGTTGAATCTCACAACTTGTCAGTCACCTCTGCTCTACCGTGTAATCAGACCAAATCCCACTTGCTGTTTGTCTGGTTCACCGCGGAGATGCTACACCATCTCCGCAGACCTTGAACCCAAGAACAAACAGGACAGTTCGTTTGTGCATAGAAAACCACCAATAACGGGTGATAGTATGAGAAATTGGAGACTGATGAGAGAGGACAGTTTGTGGTCCTGAGTGGTTCTGTGAAGGAATTGAACTCTACACGGTAGACCGCTGTGGCTCCCTGGGGGTTCAAGTACAGGGATATATGAGCTCATATTGGAGAAACGAGGCTAGTTGTCTCAATGCATTACTGTGCCAAAGCTTTGCGGGGGGGGGGGTGCCGTCATGTATCTGCGTGTTGACCTTGTTTGCATTAAGTTCTTGAATTGCTGCCTGCTGAGAAAGGCATTTGTGGGCTGAGGGTGTAAACTCCTCTCATTGTTCTTAACTTTTTCTTAATTTTCTTTCTTTAGATCACAGTCAGCAAAAGAATCAAGTGTATTTGCAACCCACAGCTTATCATTAGCAGTTGACACACATTTTGCACAACACAGTGCAACATGTAATATATGGAACACCAAGACACTAATTACCTTTCAATCACCAAAGAGGGTTGGTTTTACCCCCTGCATCTTATTGCACTGGTTTTGCAAAAAATGTGAACAGTCATTGCTGTAACAAATTTGTTTCAGTCAGGCATGTGTGCAACCATCTATACAAATCATGTATAATATGATAACCATTCATCAGCTTGATAAATTATTGTTCAGGATCACTGCTGAGAATATGCAAATTTCAATGCTTAGAAATCACAGTGAACCTCGCGCTTAATGATTAAAAAAAAACAAAAACACACACACACAACCATAATGCTTCTCATAAGGGTTTTGCGAAATAGTCAGCTGAAAATAAATCTTTTTGATAATATTGAGGGCTAGTGTTTATTTTTAAGTACATTCAAACAATACCAAATGTGGACTGGGTAAGTTTGAATCCTTTGCTGAAACGGATGTAAATGCATACAATTTGTCTCTTTGTCTTTGATGGTTCTCACCTTATCATATATTGTGATTAAATTAGTAAAAGCCATGAGCTGGGCCCAGTGGAGTTTATTTGTTCTGCACATTAGAAAACACAGGAAGCTAGACACGATCCAGTTGGCTTTTCTAGTGTCAAGTGAATAGAGTGTTATGCTTTCAAGAGCATCTTGATCAGCCATTGTTCCTGTTTTAACACTTGTCAGTGTTGTCTCAAAAGACAACCTCCCTCAGATTTTGTGATGCACTAGGACACAACCTTGACAATACGTCGCCTTTTCAGAAAGAAGGATAAACAACAAAGGTAGGTGGGGGTGGGAGGAAAGGAGGGAAAACAGTGTATAGAATGATGACGCCGGGTGAAGAAGAGCAGGGGAAGATCAAAGAGGAGAGGCATGTGAGTGGGCGGATGAGTGAGGAACAGGTTGATTCTCAATACAGTTCAGTCAATTCAAAATGTAAAGTGGCACCGCTATCCATTGGTTACAGTACTTTCATTTAAACATCAATGAATCATTACCATATTATGATTACCGTAAACCAATGAGACCGTCGCTGAGAAGATTGGCAGCCTCCATGCTGCTTTTTACATTGTGAGCCAGATTTAGGTCGAATTTGTCTGAAAATCTGCTGGATTACGTTATGGCACAAAACAGGAAGAGGGCGCTGTTATTGGGTCTTATCCTCCTCCTTGCTCTTCAAAACACAAGCGCATGTGAGGCGATGGGAGGGAGGAGGGGGGAGGGGGGACGGGGGAGGGGGGGTAGCAACATCCTCTTTGTGACAAGAAGCAACAGGGTTTAAGGGAAATGAGATATTAATTCTGAGAAACACCGGCACTAACAATACCACTGGGGTGAGACAGAGCCTCTCGACCATGGTCTCAGTTGAAGTGCAGTAATTATAGCAAGGTATCACAATTAATTTGACAATGCTATACTGATGTTTAAAAATGCTACACATAGCACCTTTAAGATAACATTTGTTAGCAGTTATTTCCAAGAACAAATATATGAACTTGAAGAAAAAAATGTTTTATTGGTTGAATTGAAACTGATTCACCCCCAACCCTGCTGGAAAAGGAGGTGGGTGAGGGAGTGAAGGGGAGGATAAGAGGGGAGAGTGGTGATAGTGGGTGGGTCAGTGAGGACGAGGGATTGAGAGATGTGTGTAGAGGGTGCTGGGATGCAAGGCGGAAAACGGGTGCGTTCTGAGGGAAACAGAAGAACAGTGAGGGAGGATGGTTCAGTAACTTTCTGGTCTGATAAAGCCATTCTGGCTCAACATGACCCAGTTTCCACTAAGCAGATTGGTAAATGATAAAACTAAAACTGACTTGTGGTTGCTGAAGTATTTAAGTATCTAAAAATGTGCAGGATGAACAGGTTTTTTGGCTGTTAAGACAAGACTTGTAAAATTCCTCGCTGGTACAATGGTGTGTTTGTGTGTGTGTGTGTGTACAGTTTGTGTGCACCGTGCGCAAATGTGAATTCAGCTTTTGCAATGGAAGCATTGATGCAGGGAGCAAAAACACGTCCATCATTAGGAATAGCACAGGCGGGTGTTTACCGATGCTTGACAGCTGGCAGGAAGATCCAATAGTTGCTCTCTTAATGCCTCCATGAAATTTTGTAGTGAAATGGCATAATGTGACAATTACAGGGGGTATGACTGAATGTATATTGTTCTTGGTGGGATATGGCTAAACTAGACTACCTCTATGTAGGGTTTAAATTGAGTGGGCTCCACCAGCGTTTCAAACATTTGTGCTGCGTTCAGTGAAACTTGGAAATTTGAAACGTATAGATAGAGTATATACAATTTTTTACCTTGAGGCAGCAAAGTGTATTGCAAGTCCCACCTTCCTCTTCTCCCCCAGTTGGGCAACTTCACACCCCAGCAATTGTCACTCATCTTGGTGAGCTGTCTGATGAACCCTGTGAGATAATCCAGCACCATTAGGTTGCTATGTAGAAAATGAGCTAGCTCGCTAGCAGGCCGCTCTGCGTTGCCGCACATTTAGCTTTGCTGTACATTTTTTTTTTCTTACTGCTTAATGTCATTATTATGCATACTGTGACTTCCCTGTGCTATGGCCACTAACCTTACCTTCATAGCTCTACAACCCTGCTCACCACTAGTTGCGCCATATGACACAAGTCCACAACAAATGGTATATATGCCTCAAAACGTCCCCAACATCATTGAGCCAATTGAGCCATCTGGGCCTCCACCCCCTCAGTTCAAGCCCTGCAGATATGTAGTGTGCATACTCGATGGAGATAATAATCTCTAAATATAGAGTTTTCAGTGTTGCCTCTGGCCATGCTGTAATAATATCAAGGCAGGTAATTCCTCATGAAATCATTAAAAACTACATCTTATTCTGAGATGACTTTACAGGTATAAGACGTTTGAAGAATACAGATACACACAGGTCATCCAGGCACTTGTGAAGTATTGCTAACTCACTATTGAGACTACCGGTTTCTCTTTATGCCTGAGGCGTTAAAAAGCTACTCATTCTCACCATTTTACCAACTGTTGACAGCGGAGATAGCCAGATTCTGTATGAACCCAAATTTAAAATGCGACATGGCAGACATTCTGACAAGGCTATAAGTACCAAATACATGTTTACGTCGCATGTTGTTTAACTGACAGTTTGAACATGTAGTTTGGAAGTGAATATACGAGCGAGTACTCTGCTACTTTGTTATTTGCTGCCTTTTACTGCTTCTCTGTGTGCATCTTTGCCATTACGATGTCAAGGCTGGTTGTTCTACAGTCATTTACTCAGAGCAGTATTTTATTTTAATGTCACTGCAAGCATCAGAAGGTTAGTATATTAGGTTGTATATATGAAAATTTGCGATTCAACCGTTCTACAACTAAAACTCATCTTTTTCTCACAGTATGAGTGCTCTTTTCAGCACTTCTAGATGCATGATCTTTGTATTGCTTAGGTTTCCCTAATCGCACCAGTGTACCTTTAACTGTCTAATGCCTGTGTTAAGGGTTGGTTATGTAGATGAGATGGCTGCCAGGGACCTGTGTGGCTCTTAAGGACCTGTGAGGAGGTGTGAGAGATGGAGGTAATGGAGGGGAGGACACTTGGGAAATATAATGTACCTCTCTCTTCCCCACTCCCTCCATCTCTCTTCTGCCTTTTATCTGTCTCTCTATTTTTATCACTCTCGTCTGTCTCTCCCTGCATTTCTCTTCTCTTCGTTTCTCTTAAATACATCGTAATTACTGGTTGGGACTGCGAGGCATAGCTGGCCGCCTCTTCAGCTTGCATTACTGTGTTATGTTTCAGTGTTACATGACACAACAAACTCATAAACAAACTCACCTCAACTTACACAAACCACGCAAACTTCCCGCAGCGCAGACCTGGGCTCAGTTTCTGTTTAAAATGCATGTGAATGGACGGTGCTGATGGACTGCACCCTCAGGTCTCCTCAAACCGCGTAAATGAGCGTGTTCGGTTCATGCGGGGCTAATACGGGGCAATAAAATAATGCAGAGGAAGACGGGGGAGAAGTACTGTACACTCTATGGCTCCCTCACCCCAGAGTGCTCAGTGAATTATTTATGAAAGTGCTGACAGAAGAGGAGCAGGTTCAACAAGGCGCGTTTCTCTGGGGGGCAACACCAGCCGACAGTCAGGTGGGGCTCGGTTTGTCTTGCGGCCTCTGGATTTTAATGATGGTCCAGCGGTCTCGTTATACGCATCCACAGTGTAGCTTTCCTCCTGCGTCAGCTGAAAAGAGTGGTTGCGTGCGAATCTGTAATCTCTGCTGTGGCTCTACTCCTTCGTTTTTTTTTTTTTTTTCTTATGTGCTCGCTCCCCATTGCTCCCACTCTCAATTTTGTTTCTTACAGTTTCTCTCTATCGCTGTTTCTCTCCCCTTTACCCTCCACATTTTCTCCTTTCTAACTTGGTTTATATACATTTCTCCTCCTATTTGTGTCTGTTTGTGAGTTGCTTTCTTCCCCTCTGTCCTCCTACCTCCCCTCACCTCTCTCCATCTCCTTCACCTCACTCTTAACTGTCACTGATGATTGACAGCGCATGTAAATTTGCCTAGATTAGGTCTAAAGCAGGATACCGGTAAAATCAGAAGTCATTCTAATTCTGTTCTGACATTTCCTGCAATAATGCAGTGAAAAACCAAAAGGTGGGTTAGCTATGAATAAGTCTGGATAATGACTGACTATCACAACATTATGAATTTAAAATATTTTATATTTTCAGAGAAGCGTCAATGCTTATGCTTAAGAGAATAGAACCTATCCTCATAATAACATTAAGATTTATGTCAGGCAGGTAAATTGTACTCTCCAAACAGATGTTTAGCAGAGTTTAGGTGGGCTGAGAAAATCTTTAAAAGATGAGTAAACTCTACTTGACAAATAAAAAGGAGGGTAAACTGAGTTCAGGTGGGTTTACCCTCTGCTGCATCCTGTGTTTCCCATGTTGTGACACAGTCATAGGCGCACTCAGTGGCAGGTTTGGTGGCGTGATGGCGCCTTGGGGTAAGTGAGATTAGCCCCTGAACCTCAAGGGGCCGCCCACTGGATTGTACCAGCAGGCAATGGATCTGGTTGGTGCCGATAAGACATAAAAACACTTCAAAAGCACTTCTCACCCTACAGAATAGCTATTTTACCATTACAAACAATGCTGCAGATCCTTTATCATGAGAATCCACCCCCAAAAAATTCACGAGATCATCAGCATCCAGAAAGCAGGAAACTTGGAATTGAGAATATCTCATTGATTTTCCTGTTGATAACCGTGCCTTTGTGATATCTCAGCAAATGAACTATTAATGAAACATTTTCTACACATTGGAGACAATATTAGCCTATATAAAAAGAGACGTTTTTTTTTAGATAAAAGGGAAACCACCAATGATGTGTTGTTCCTATTGTATCGGATGTTTTATTGATTTGTCAACATTCATCTCAATTTCTCTCACAGCCAGCAATAAGATACAAGACTCTAATCTGTAGATTTAATGCTGGTTAAGTAGATTTTGCATGTTCACTATGTGTGAACATACTGTTAGATGTTTGGAAACCATATTGGTAAAGGTCATAGTAGTGATGATGCTTGATAATGATCATGCTGATGATAATGATGACTGCACCCCATACAAATAGTTTTTTTCAATCAGCTCAGTCCTGTTATTTTAATTCTGCTCTTAAGTTACACAATAAAATATTACTATGTAGAGTCATGCACGTTAACTAAAAAGGACCCCAAATGATTTCTTGGTCACATCTTGAAATTAGGAAAATTAGCCATTGTTCCTCTCCTGTGCTGTTGGTGCCTATCAGAGTGTCACCTTATTGTAAATCATTGCTATCAAGGAAGATTACAAGTCAGACGCTGCAGCCCTCTGACACCAAGCAGAGCAGAGTGTTCTTATTAACTCTGATGCTTTTCTTAATTGAATTCTGCATCGACCTCGTTCAATTGATGTTGCTGTGGTGACACAGTCCCGTTAAAATGATTGGCTTGATGTGCTTACCGATACGCGTTGAGCTATTGTAAAAAAATTTGTGTTGTGATGACTCACTCTTTCTCTGTATCTCTCTCTCACTGTGTATTTTACATTCTCCGGGATTTTTCGTTGTCCTTGGCCCTCCTTGTTGCACATGCAAGCATACACACAAACGCACACACACACACATTTACTGACTTGACTGCCGTGATATAATCAATTCCACCTCCAACGTTTTTCCTTCCTCTTACAGCAGCGTTCATTTTCCCGAAAGCTTCATGTATTCTTCTGATACCGCCGAGCCACTCGACATTCCAAATGGACCATTAAATTGGGCATCCTTTTTCAGGAGCTCAGCAGAGACGGTATCTCTTCCACCGTTATCACCGAACGTGTACGACAGCGCTCTTCCTACGACGCCCCTAATGCCTTGCTGCTCAGGGCTACTGCGTATTCTGACAGCATCTCCACTTATAGGTCTTCTCACTGTCAGATTCACCTCCTCTCCAGAGGATGGACACATCACAGGTGTCAGCAACAAGAGTCCTCCACTACCGCCGTCCCCCCCAGGGCGCAGTTGTCAGCGGTAACGGCGCCTCTATGTTTGACCCCATGGGAGTATGGGAAGAGGGGAGGGAGGAGGTATAGGACCAATAGGTATAGATACACATAGAGAAGCAGAAAAAAATAAAATAAAATAACATACACATCCCCTGAATCCCATCCGAGCCACGTGTTTTTCAAATCTGAACATCTATATTGTATTTAGTTAGCTTTCATGACATTAGCTGTAAAATGACTGTAAAATGGTACAAATTAATAACTTGTAATGCATCTCAATCAAGTTAGCTGTACCTCACAATTGTGTGTGCGTGGCATTAGACACTGACATGGTTTGGACTTCTCAGAAAGAGAGATCTGTGTCCTTTGTTTGAATTAGCACAGATGTGAGCTTGAGCTATACAAACATTTTTCAGAGGCAGAGCTGCTTTGGAGGCACAAATAATCTGATTGGTTGCTTAAACCTCAATGAGTGGAGCCAAGGAACCACAGTTATTCAGAGCACAAGTTAGCTAACTGGCAAACTTGAATGGCAAAGAAGGAACTCTGGTCAAAATATAACTAAAACATATAAATGGCAATAACTTTTTCTTTTCATTCATTTATGACCATGGCATTCATGACCTTAGAAGTTCAGCAGGTTAGCTAACTAGCTTACTGTAGGCTAGTATGGCTAGTTTGAACTTGGAAGGTCAGCTAGGCTGACTAGCTAATTTAGATAACTTAATATGGCTAGATAGATTTTTTTTCAGTAAACAGCAAGAGCCCTAGGCTTCATGATATTAGCTTCCTCCTCTCTGTGGTTCTTTGGCTCTGGCAATTGGGATTTAACTCAACCAATCAGATTATGTCTGCCTTCAGAGAAGCGCTGTCTCCAACAAATGCTGGATTAGAAGTTGATTACACACAACTCCAATGTTTTGGTCATGTGTAGTTGTGTCATATCTTGGATGTCCCAATGGGTGCTTTTTTGTTGAGTTGCTGAGCTTCTTCAGAGACCTTATATGACAACATATCGGTTCCCCCTTTGGGCTTACTGGGATGTTTGTTTTTTCTGCATGGAGCACAGGGTCGTGTTCTTCATATCCACGCTGTATTCCACACTTTGAAATCAGACTCAAATTAAAGTCACGACTTGGGTATGAACTGCTTCATTCAGCATTACAGCCCACATTCCCAACTGATAACAAAGAATTGTTCTTCTGTATCACATTTCCACCATTGTGGCCAAATCTTGCCCCCTGCAGTGCATTTTCACAGCCTACATCTATTATTTCCGCCCTATTCCACTGCGATCAGATATGGCACATCCTTCCCGAAAATCCCCAACTTTATCCTCGTGAAAAAACTTGCAGATTGAACCATCTCAGCAGTTCCCAGCATCTCTAAGCTGATAGAATGTGTCTTCATAGCAGTTCAGGGCTGCTCAGCGCCCATGGATCTGTACGTCGTCCAAGAGTTCGACAGCCAAGCGCACAGACACCCACATGTACACACACACGCGCGCGCACACACACACACGAACATACTCTCTGGTGAGAAGCAGGGGGCCAATTATGGGCTACTGTGACAGGGAAAGGCTGTAGGGAAGTCAGTGTCCCTCCAGGCAGGCCACGGTACACGCCACCGTACTGCCAGCATGTCCGCTGACAGTGATAGGAACCCTATGATACCTCGGTCTGGCAAACAAAGGCAGAATGGATACCTTTAAGCTGTAGTGAAGGATATGTTGGAGGTGTTTTCTCAGCAGACACTATAATCAAATCAAATTGAACCGTGCTGCACTGTGCTGGCTCGCCCACTCACTGTCTTTGCTGAGATAAAAATTAGTCAACACATTCTCATGAAAATCCAATGACGCGGGTTGAAATCTGGTACATCCCATGCAGTAAATGAGGCTATATTTAATTTAAAGGAACATTTTTTCCTCAATCCTACCACTTGGCAATGAGAAGACTGATAGTTTTACCTCCATGTGTTCAGCATTTTAGCGAACTGCAGTGCATATGTCAACAGTTTTGAGATGATGCTAAGCCTTCTTGATCTTTACACTTGAAGCTGCGTTATGCAAAATTTGCCGTTGCTGAATTGACCTGCACCCATACATCACTGTCTTTTTCACATCTCTCTCTTCCTCTAAGCCCAGTTATTTCATATTTAGACATAATTTGTGCACAGTTAACTCTCCTATGGACCTCCATGATGGTGCCAGCCATGGCTGCTTGGAGATTTGTTATGCAACTGCAACACCTCTAACTCATTAAATCTAAACACTTCTAAATCATTAAATAAGTAATGTAATTATTAATGTAAGTTTTCAGATGAATACAGCAAATGATGGAGCTCTTGAAAACTCTTTTATATTAAGCTATATTATGTCATGCAACAATTATTTTACAAGCCATAATAAAAATAGACGTATATTGCAATGTGTAATATGATGAGTTTATGAAGAGGTCATTAGTGTGTTATATTAACAAGACATTTACAGCTCACAGTTGTCATGACTCTCTTATAAAAGATCATCTGATGTTACTTTACATAATATGATGAATTAATGGATTATTTAAAAAACCACCACCAGTCATAATACATATATGTCTAAAACAAAATAAATATAGAGGTCCCAGTGTCAAATACATTACTTATAACAGCCTCATAATCATATCAGATTCATAATGCATTATGGTATATTATATTTTCTGATGCCATTATAATGTAATTCTCATGTAGTAGTATTACCTGTAACAGCCTCATAACCTTCTCATGCCACATTCATGATGCATTAGAATGTATTATGACAGTTTCTTACGCAGTTATAATGTAATTATAATATGCTGATGAGGTGCATATGATGACTTTTATAATGTGTTGTTAAAAAAGAAAATGTTATATGTAAAAATACACCCATCTTATCAGCATAATCACAAAGTGGAGCTACAATAGAGAGGACCATCAAGTCACTCATAATTAACATACTGATTTGCCCTATTTGCCAAAATATAATTCTAGTGTCTGTGGTCACTGGCAGGAAGCCTTCTCCATGTACCAAGTACCTCCAAGTGACAGATTGAAACTAAAAAATGCATTTTATGAGCATCTTGAAAAGAAAAATACAAAGTATCAAGTTACCTCAAAGGAAGTCATTTCCACATTTTGTCAGTTATGTCCCTCGCTCGTCCCTTTGGTATAAAGTGATCACAGACTGGCAGGTTTGGTAAACATGAGTGTGCTGTGTGCAGTTTACTGATGTCACGTTACATGATTTCTTGTTATTGAAGTCCTCAAAATGCAAACAAATACCTCCCGCTGCCATTTGGGACTTCTAACATGTTAGAATTGCATAGTGCAGCTTTGACATACACAGTGTGCTAAAGCATTAGCAAGTTCTATATAAACAAACATTGGAAACAGAGGTGAGAATTATATCAATGTTCTCTCCTTAAAGTTGTAACTTTATCAAAGGTGTTTTCTAAAAAAAAACCAACGATGTGATATCTGCCCAATGGGGCACAGTATTTTTTCTTATAGCTATGCATTATGTAGAATCTCATTTTACACTTGAGATGTATTACTAGGTATTATGAAGGCATAAAGTGAATCAGACAATGATAAAATGGTTTAATTTATTTACTATATGAAACTTGAAATCATGACCTAGTTTTAAAAGACATGGCATGCTGTTTTATGTTTGAAAGTGTACATTCAATTTCTTAAATTCACTTTGCAGCCTGACTGGGTGCCCTTAAATCATGCTGAGCCCATTGTGACAAAGTTGTTGGCTGTCCTGCTTTTCACTCTGAGTGGCCAGTGTGTTAATAGTGGAGCCAGAGAACAACAATTTTTATGTGCTCTCTATACTATGAGAGGGGCTCGTAACAGCTTGCATGAACTTTGAAGGTTATAGACACAGAAACATGACAGGAGCACACACAGACATGCGTATACGCTACACGCACGTGCACACACACAAACAAAGCCACTATTTGAATGTAATGAGTGTAGAAGTTCTTTGTGTTTAGAAAATAGGAAAATTCAAGACACGTTCCTTTGAAATACCATGCTTTGAAGGACGAGCTTGTGTGGTTTTACAAGATGCCTCATAGCTTATTAATTGCACACAAAAGTCCACACTGCACTCATTCAAATGGTTCTAAACTGTAATATTGCAAAATGCAGATTAGTGCTTCCCACAGGAACAGGGGGTGGTTTATTGGGTGAGTAATTGTATTTTGACATCAACTCAAAGTGTTGGGACTGATGCCAAGACATGTGAGGTGGCAACAAGTGAGCTCCCTCAAAATCCAGTCCGCCCCCCCGCTTAATTATCTTTACATGCCAGAGAAAATAAATTACCCTCCTCCTCAAGATTAATAATATTGCTTTGTGGGGTTTTTGGCCATAAGCTGAGGAGTAATGAATAGTAAAAAGACCCGTGTTGATTCTGGATTGACTACAAAAAAGTTGGAGATCTATTTTGGGTCTATAGAACTAGTTTTTCAAAAGTTTTGATGAAGTCAATTTAATTCAGCCACATTGAGTTCCTTTATATGCACAGAGTGTTCTATGTTGTAGCACATATTCTGCTTAAAGGAAAAATCCACCCTAAATACTTAAAAACAGTCATTGGTCATGTGCATTTCAAGGCACATTTTGTTGTTTGGTGTTGTTTGTTTGTTTTTCTGACATTTATTGATGGTGAATGTCAGGTTTTGATATCAGGTCCTCGGAATCAAAGAGCAAGAGCGTCTTCTTCTTCTTCTTCTTCCTAGAGTCACTGTTTTGCACCGACGTTCAACAATCATACAGAGAGAAATCCATTGTAGAAGAAACAGTAGCCTCAATAGACCAGAATGCAATGCAGCCGCACGATCTGTTGCATTTTCAGTAAGGGTGGTGGAATTTTCTTTTAAAGTTGTACTCTGAACTCTTTACGTACCCTTATGGTGAATATCCCTATATACCTGGATCAACAAAATATTCTGAATGTTGGAAATAAGAATTGCACAGCCCACAAAAAACAACTATAAATTGGAGAAAGTGATGACAAGCCTCAATATCCAAGCTAATATCAGCATATCACAGCTCATCATATTGGGGTTTTCCATAATCGGGATATAACCTTATCAGGGTAGCTGCAAATGCGATCCAACTCGAAAAGCAGAATACCTGAGTATCCTGAATTATGCAGGGATATCCGTGTCCGTGTGAATGCACTCATTCTTGTATTTTTAACACAACACAAATAATCCCCACAATGTGACAGAGATTTGACACTTTCCCATAAATGAAGGCCAGCGAGTCTGAAAACACAGAGGACGACGTCTCCTGGCAAATCTGACTGTTGCCCACGCAATGAACAGAAGAAGGATAAATGGGGAAGTGGCGTTTCGCAGTACATTCTGTGGACATTTTGTACACTTATACACTTAAAAGTTGAAATCTCACACACAGCCCTGTCATTCAATGAAAAATAGGCCTTCCCCAAGGGCGGCAGCAGCAGCACAAAGAGCTGTATATCTGGGCATAGGGGCGCCTGCCACTGCCAGTGCCCCTGCTCCCTCATCTGCAGCCGCTGGCATGGAGTTTCCTGGCAGCGAACCCTACCCAGATCCCAGGCACAGGGCACACATTTGTTCCTTTCTCAACCAATCACATCCAAGCTTCACCCCCCTGCCCCCCCCCCCCCCCCCCTTTTTTTTTTCCTCCAATGTCCTGCCGTATGAGAGAGGACAGAAGCGCCCTTCCGTACATCTTTCTTTGCTCAATCGATTTCACTATATGTTTGATTTCTGCCCCCTCACACATATACACACATCTAGTTTTTGCCCTTCACATCCCATCTGACTGCACCCCTCCATCCTTTCCTCCCCTCCCCGTCCCCGCAGCTCACACATCAAAGGCTATGTGTGTGTGTTGCCTGTCACTGGCCCGGCACAGCTCTACTGTATGTTTGTCCTAGCCGTACTGTGTAGACCTCCGTTGATTCAATATACATCCCTGCCTCAGCGATCCCCAAGTGTGCCCCGCTGCTCTCTCCGGTAATGGAAATGTTTCTGGAGTGTCCCTTCAAGGCCTCTGTAGATGGAGGCTTAAGCTCGGCGTGGATGTGTACACAACGCAATAGGAAATTGGACGGGAATTCTCACTGATTGGATGAATAACTGCACATTGTTCATTTTGTGCCCTCACATGTAAGTGCCAACAACCAATGTTCTGTCAATGCCCTGAAAAAAGGCATTGCAGCTTTTTTCATACTTGTGAAGTAGGGAGAATAACACTTGTGCTTGGATGATTCTATCTCAAGGTAAATGTGAGATGGCTCTCTTTAGCAGGGCTGGGTGCATTCATGACTTGAACTGAGAATGCATGGGAAATTCCAATTCAGTTCTTGGAGTTGGAATTGGAATTTCACCCAGCTCTAAAGAAACAAAATGTGAATTGAATTGGAATGACAGGAAACAGAACTGATTTCCATTAAATTCCAAATGAAATTCCACTTCAAAGAGAGTTTGTCTTGACCTGCTATTTATTATGAATCAAACATTATGAATCAAATCAAAGACAGTTAAACAAATCAAATACATTCAATCATAATGTATGCATTACAATTACATGTTCTGCATCAAATGGCACCTGAAAGGTCCCTTTAACATTTGATAATATCCAGTATTGATAATATATAACACTGTGTAATCTCAGATATGTGGTAAGAAACAAAAAAACATGTAATTTAACAGAATTTCATTTAATTCAATTCAACTCCAATTCTGTTTCCTGGAATTGATGGGTTCATTATGAACCCCAACCCTGCTCTTTAGTGTCTTGTTTGTGTGTGTGTGTGTGTGTGTGTGTGTGTGTGTGTGTGTGTGTGTGTGTGTGTGTGTGTGTGTGTGTGTGTGTGTGTGTGTGTGTGTGTGTGTGTGTGTGTGTGTGTGTGTGTGTGCAGTGGTTGAGAAAGCGCTCAGATCTTCTACTCATTTGAAAATAGAAATACCCTGGTGGAACTGTACTGTGGTAAAAGTCCTTCATCCAGAATTCTAAGAAAATAATTGTTGAGGTGTTGAACTATTTCATAATAATGCACTGTGTTAAAAGTACATGTTCAATCGAATGTCCTTGTATTTTAGTGCTTGGAAGTGTTCCATCTTCAATGCATTAACCTCTTTGGATTAAACTAAAGGGTCAGGAGTCCATTTATGCCTGCTGTGACTGCTTCCTAAATGCCCCCTAGTCAAAAACGTCCATTTTCATGAAGGGCTCACTTCCTTAAAGGCACTCTGCAACTGCAGGTGTCAGATAATAAACCAGATAGATGCCAGGTAAGATTAGCGGAGTCAAATAAATAGGATTTTTGCCTTCAAGTGTATTGGGGTAAAACGATAAACTCTAAACCGGGCACTTCAAAAATGTACTTGAGGTGAGTAAATGCACACTTGTTTTCTATTTCTGTGTGTGTGTGTGTGTGTATGCGCTTATGTGCCTGCCTGGGTCCTTTTGTGCATCAATACACATACAGGTAGTTGTGGACATGTGCGAGTGTGTGTCTTTGTGGGCACTCAACCTACTAAACAGCCAGGGATCACTGCCTGGGGAAAACCTTTCCGTTGAATATTTTCCTCTGCGCCTTGAACAGCTTTTGCATGCCGCTGCAGACATATTGGAGTGGGCGGCTGTGCAAACATCAGGACACAGCGGGCCTCTGCTGTCCAAATGACAGTCACACATTTACTGCGCTGTGACAGTCACACACGTAACACAATCTGAGCTACACACACACACACACACACACACACACACACACGCACAGGCACTCTGCTGACAGTCTCAGTTACCCATCCTGACCTGATGTGTTCACACAAAGCCCTCACTGCAGCGCTTATAGGGCATTTCACACAGTGCACATTTTTAACCCAAGGTTGTCTTTAACCCCAGGTTTACTCCTAGCCCCAGGTTAGCGTAAACCATTTTCACACACTTTATTTACCCAGGGTTTGCCTTAACCCAAGGCCAAGGGATTCACACCGCGCTCTTGCAAACACAAGGTTAAACGTCCGTTAGATTCATGTTACATTCTGGAATGACACGTGGCCAATTTCTGAATGCATGCAGTTAAAAGGCAAAAGAGCAAGAAAATTGTGAGAAAATGTTCCCGTAACCCCAGACACCCCCCCTGGGTGCTCTCACAGCCACCTTTACCAGATAAATAAGACTTGGACCCGTATTCTTATCAAGCTCCAAAATCCGGAGCTGCACAACAGAGAATGAATTTGGGAAAAATGTCAAACCGTTCTTGTCAGCACGGTCCAATTCAGTCATAGGTTGAAGGTTTTAGCTTGCTGTTTCGGCTTTGGAAAGAGTGGTTCTTGTTCACAATATTGATTGGACTGACCTAGACAATAGGAATAATACGAGTCCTTAAATTTAGCGGTTAAGAATAAGGCTATTCTTTACCAGGCTTCTGTAGCTGTAGTGGATTGTAGTGTGTCAAATGTTTAGACAGGCTCTGAATAGACTACCAGTGTGACAAAGTCCATATTTCAGATTTAAGTGTATAGATTCCTTGTTTTGCATGGTTGACTGAACTGATGTGACAGTTGTCCTTGAATAATTTACAGTGTCTACCCAATCAAATATGGTTCCCCATGTTCCTATATATATACATTTGTAAACTTTTTGGTTTTTCACCAGCAAAAGGGCAATTGGAGGAGTATGTTATCTTTAAAGGGAAACTTTGCAGATTATTTTCTGACAGAATATTATATCGGATTTTGCCAACTCTGAATACAGAACAACAGCGAACAGCGACTGTGTTAACTTCACCTGTAACTTGCGGCTACATCCAGCGGCACCGTTCAGCACTCGGTAAGTTGATCCACATAATGTAACTGACTCCAGCGTGCTGGTTTGTTTTATGATCCTTTGAAAATGGGTGCGATTTATCCAGACTCGATGAGGAAAAACGTTTTGTAAATGAAAATAAGCCTCAGTAAAGAGATATAATGTTGCTTTGTCTCTGCTAACTTTGTCTTTGGTGCTATACTAGCCGTGAACACACCGTCAGAGTCAGTGACGCGCGCAATGCATTCTGGTTGTTGTAGGATTCTGATATGGGGAATCTACAGCCATTTTCTCTGGTCATAGGGCTCCAATTTAAAAAATGATTGCACATTTCTACTACATGGGTGACCTAGTTTTAATAAATCATCATATTCACAGCAGTGAAATAGGCCTCTAAAGATACCCACCACAAACCTACTATCATAGCAACAATCAATATGGTTTGCTCATTACACACATCCACACTCAGTGACTCACAGATATACTGAGAGCACGGTGAAAAGAAAGGGACAGTGTTTATTGGCTTTTTGTCCCCATCTGTCTCTATATAACATCCCACCAATGCTGGACATTCACTCACACAAACACACTGTAAGGGTGTGATCACACCTACAGTTTGTTTTCTTTGGTCTGAACCATAGTGAAAAAGTTTACTTTCATTTTTTTGTGAACAAAATGTATGGGATTTTTGGACAAGTTTTGTTGCACTTTGTTGCATTTTTGTATTTGGTTTGTTTAGGTTCACACTGCCCAATGACAAGTGAACCAGGGCTTGTAAACAAAAGTCACATGGACTCACAAGCAGCTTGTTTATTGGACAGAGTTTTGGTGTCGTCCTGTCAGGAAAGTCAGAACAAATCTGATTCCAGTCCCGGTAACTTTAGCTCGGCATGATGGACTTGTCTCTTCTCATTGCTGTAATTTACCTTCACTGGTGTTCATACCAGTTAAGAACAAATGAAGACATAGCTGAAGATGATTATCAGTTCAGACTGTGGTTTGACTTCATTCGTAGGCACCAAACAAGCATGAGCAACTGCTGGCTATCAGATGTCAACATCTGTTTCGTTATATCAGAGGTTCTCAAGCCTGGTCCTCAGGAGCCAGAGCCCTGCTGGTTTTCTACTCTACTTGGTAATTAATTACATTTGTGTCCCTGTATTATACCACGTGAATTTAACTATTTAATTAATTAACTACCAAGTAGAGTAGAAAACCAGCAGGGCTCTGGCTCCCGAGGACCTTGAAAAACTTTGCATTTTGGGGTCTTTTCCCATACTTGGTTCAGATTGTGTTCTCATTCCTAACAAACCTCACCACAGAGTCCAAATTTAATTTTTGTCACCTGCCCAAACTAACCAAACTAAAGGAGAAGAGATTTAATAAACTGCTCCAAACGTGCTTGGTGTGAACACACTCTTAAAATGTGCCATAAAATGCCAATATGTCTCAAAATGTGTTATTAAAATGTATTATTTTGAATATAAATTAAATGTCTTGTCCAAAACTAGACACACTGATATGTTGAAAATGACACATATTTTAAACAGTGCATGAACACAACACACAACACATACTCAGTGCATTGTGCACCGCAGACCAAGGGAGAGAGGGAGGGCCTATCATTTACCAATCTCTCTCCTTCATTTCATTGACTTGTTTTTTATTCTGTGGTTTCTAGTGGTGAACCTCAATTGATTCCGTAACTGCTTTTCTCAAATTCATCAGCCAGATTGATGAGAATTTCAACTGGGAAAGTAACTGTAACTGGGAAAGTAAAGTAACTGGGACTTACAAAGTCTATAAGTATCACCAGCAAAATCAATGTTTTGGTTTATCAGAAATGTCTTTAAATACTCTGTTGTAGTTTGATTTACCCTTAACTCACACACAGCAATATTCTTTCTGTCTTCAGTGTCAATATATATCAAAAGACAAGGAGCAAGAGAGGAGGGAGCTAATATTATGAAGCTTTGCATTCTTGTTAATTGTGCTCTGACAAAACTGTGGTATTTTGGCTCCACCCTTTGACTCAATCAGATTATTTCTGCATCCAGAGCAGCAAGAAATGTTTGTATAACTAAAACTATAATCTGCCAATTTTTATTTAGAAATCCATTCATCAACCCTTCCTTTGTGCTTCAAAGTTTTCCTTCAGTTGAATTCACAAGTTCATCCTTACAACACCAGACACACTGACAATCTGCACTACAGATTCTAAGCAACTCACTGTCAGTTCTCTTCAAGAGATAGAGGAATAGGGCTGTGGAATAGTTACATTCATATTGCCAATAAATCTGCATAACTCAACAACTTCACTCAGACTTAGGCCCGTCTTTTGAACCAAAGTGCTTGAATTTTTCTCAGCTCAACAGTAACTCGACACACTCAATTCTCTTTCCCTCCTTCTCCTCCTGAATTTGAAAACACATGCAAGCACATTTTAACACACTCCCATACACACACACACATACACACTCCCTTCTATTCCCCACCGCTCTCTCACTTACCCTATGACTTCATTTTCTGCATCAGGGCTATTTTAATTCATTCTATTCCCCTATCTTGTCATTGTATGCATTTTGATGTTGTCGTACCCTTTTTCCACCATGTCGTGTTCTGCTGTCATTGAGATTCTGTTATCCGGTTCAGTGGTGTCTTAGCTTGTCATCTTGAGTGTTTTTTTTTCCTTTTTTTGTTTGCTTGATTCTTTTGTTTGTTTTGAGATGAGATGTGTCTATAAGCCCTGAGGGTTTTTTCTCTCACATCTATATTGTTTTTCTCTTCTTTTTGTATTTTAACACTGTGTTTTATCAGTGTTTTTTATAATTTCAGCTCAAAGAAACTAAACTAAACCTTTATCTCCCTAGCATAAAAATACAGAATAAACTACTTATTAAATTATTAAGAAATGCAACATTTTTCTATGCATTACAGGATAATACTATATTAAAAGTATGGAATCATATATTCTGTATTGTAAAGGACAGCTAGCAACTTATACATGTAGTGTACGTAGGGCTGGGCGATATGGTAGAAATCAATATCATGATAATCATAAGGATTTTTCTCGATATCAGTATATATCACGATATGGTTCATGTATGCAAAATCACGTTAAATAATCAAATTAATGTTCATCTCATTGAACCGAATAGTAATGTTAGGTGTGATGTCAAACAAAACAGAAATATTCAAATAATATTCCTACCATAGCAACCTCAACCTACCAACCTACCATCATACCATTTTATGAGAGTTTTTAAGTAAAATTTGCTTGTCATCATCAATTCAGACAGCAGAAATGTGTGTCACGATATCAAAATATCTTCATATCATCACGATATGATTCCACTGAAAGACGATAAACGATAATATCGAATTATCGCCCAGCCCTAAGTGTACGTTATCTTTGCCATCAATGAGGAATCTTTTCAATGAGAAATGGGGACAATGAGGAGGCAGGAGGGCTTAAACTAAGGCGGAAAGCCCAGATAAACGAGTGTTGGCAGGACTGTTGGCTGTATTCACTAGCTAGCTCATGGGTAACAGAAAGAAAGCTCTCTACTCCGAAGCCTCATCTTCTGTCGGCTACTGCAACAATTGTACAAGTTTGATTGAACAACACAAATGTGATTCAGTCGTCATTCTGAACTCTTACCCCCGTTTCACTCTGGCAACAATTAACCCTGGGTTTACTCAATTTTCAGTAGATAACCCCGAAAAAATTGGGGCCAACCCTTCTCTGGAAAGAGGCCATCTGGGTCCGGATCAGGGTTAACCCGCTTTAGATTTGCTGAATGTGACACACTTGTTAGCCCAGGAATAGGAGCCATGCTGAGGGCCTCCAGTAACCCTGGGTTAAGACGAAATGGTGCAGTGTGAAAAGCCCTTATGTTTGTAATGGAAAAATAACACCAAACACATAGCAGAAAACTTCCACATAACTGCAAATCCACTATTTCATGTACATACAGTACGCAGTCGCATATGTACATTCTGTTTAGCACTGGCTTATAGCACTGTCCATACGGGCATATATCATGCATTGCATTTTCACATGAATTTGGAACTGTAGCTGCAGTATGTATTGGAATGGAGGCACAAATTGAGGCCTTTTTAGCTCTGTGTGTTTGGGGTTTGCGAGACAGAGATAGTCTGGCACTTGCTTTGGGGAAGGCTTCCTGCCACACAGATTGGTTCCAGTCTGCTAGAAAACCAATATGAAGTTTTGGGGCAGCGGTAGCCTAATGGAAAGGAGAAGTGTGTTTGTGGTTAAAAGAGTCGCCTTTTCAAATCCCTGGACCAGCAGGCAAATTCTGCATCAGTGAAGTGAAAGAAACGCACACTGCACTTCCTCGGCGATTAGGACCGAGCCGCTCTTGAGCAAGGCACTTGCATCAGAAGACTGTGGCAGTACTGGGCACCTCAAGGTGTGTGTGTGTGTGTGTGTGTGTTTGTGGTATAACCCTTCCTTCCCCCTGCAGCGACTCTGCCAGGCTGTCACTGCGAATGAGGACGTGTTGTTAGTCAACCTGCCTGGTTGAATAAAGTTTAGACCTTGATGCTGCAGTGTCTCCCCATGTCTCTCACAGGCGGGGAGTTTATTAGCTGTGCTAATGCATATCTAATGCATATTTCGCCAGGGAAGAGGGGAGCTCTCGCAAAATACAGCAATTTTAAGTAATCTGCAATCAGTGAGGGTTTCAGGGGAGGTGGTTTTATAGAACTCTAATGATGATCAAAATAGTTCTCCTGCAAGGGGATGAAGTAGGGTGCTGCACATAATATTGTGCTGCTTAATATTTTTGAGCACTGATACATGAAGACAATTTGGTCTCGATACTTTCTCTCTGTGTGTACACTACCAGTCAAAAGTTTGCACACCTTAGTTTCTTAGACAAATATAAATAGTGAAGTTGATCCTATGTATGAATTTCTTTCCAAAGCCTTTGCCTTTCCATCAAGGCAAAGGGCGGCTACTTTAAATAATCGAAAATATAAGATAGTTTGGATTTGTTTAACACTTTTTTGCTCACTGCATAATTCCATTTGTGTTATTTCATAGTTTTGATGTCTTTACTGTTATTCTAAAATGTGGAAAATAAAGACAAATGTGGTGTGTCCAAACTTTTGATTTTTGACAGTCAAATATCAACACAGACAAAATGCAGAGACAGAGATTGAAGGACTGTATTATTTTGTTGAATATTTTCCCACACCATATACCATGTGACATCTGTGCATTCGTATTTGTCATGTGTATCTGCTCGCAAAATGTAAACATAGAAGCTGTGATGCTGTCTGAAGCTCACTGATGCCAGCTCATGGTAGGACTGGGGGGAGGGCCGACCCAAGCGCCCGCCGCTGTGATCGGGGGATGCTGGACAAGTCGAGACTGGCAGCTCTGGACCAGGGCTAGCTCCATATGTTCCACACAGCTGTTCGTCTCTAATATCGCCACCGCAGTGAGGCCCCCCCCCCCAGCCCTCAAGCCCATCATCGCTGCCTCAGCCGCTACTAACCCATTCCCCCTCGTGTCCGTCCGGCCTCGCTGTCTGTCTGTCAGTCAGCCCAGAGAAGAGAGCAACTCCAACGTTTGGCCGCGCAAAAATACACCGGGGGATGACAGAAAAATCTGGCAGCCGGCCCGGCGAGATTGTGTCCGTGCATCTTTTGATAGCCAGAGATTTCGGCGGGGTAGTAGCATGCGTTAGCCATGTTTATACCAGAGTACTGAGGAGTTGCGGGTGGTCAAGACAGACAGAGGCCCGATGAAAGCATCGCTCCGGGGAGATTTTATTCGCGCGCGCCTCGTTGGCGGAGGGTCGAAAATGTCAGCGGGCAAATTCAGCCTGATAGCCGCAACTCGGGGAGATAATGTGCGAGCAAGCGGGGAGATAGGGGAGAGGAGGGTGGGCTACAAATGCAGAGAATAATAAATCTTTCCTTTGATCACAGATAAAGATGTGGGTGGGTTGTTGTCTCCGCCAGCATGCCTTTGGAAGTGTGTCATGTCATTTGCCGCATGCCTCCCTCCTCCTGACAATCACTTCTCGGGCGGTCTCGTCTCACAAACACCATTGTTATCTTTTCCTCTATGAAAAAATGGATGAGGCTGACTTAAAAAAAAAAAAACAACAACAACAGACTTTTCATGTTGTTTCTGTAGGAGTGACCTTTTGATGAATTGGGGGGTCCTTTTGATGAGATTCTGACTAGGCCATCAGGATGTTTGGTGCGCATGCCCTTTTATCCCAACTTATGTGTGTGTGGTTACAAAGGGAGAAGTCAAAGGCTACTCTTGTGATTAATTCTTCACAATGGCGACTGGAAGTAAGGCTAGAGCCGGCGAGTAGACGCCAACATCATGACAAATCCTACTGTGGGAGTGAAACTTGAGGGCAGCAGAGGCAGACATGCCATAATGAGCGGAGAAGTCACATGGTTTCCCTGGTTCTGGAGCAATTTTGGCCATTTATTCATAGCATAGAGACTTCACCGTAGGCTAAGTCCTACATGGTTCCACACCTTCAATCAGTCCTAGCAATTACAAAGTGATACAAATGGTCAAATGGCGTCTAATTGCATTTTGGAAACTCTAAAACCGGTAAGAATTCTTAATCCAGTCAAATACCTTTTGACTTTTTACCTTGAATTTTCATGTTATTATAGGATTAGGCATCATTTTGCTACACATATTAGGCTACTTAGGAAAGAGTGAATGTGTTGAATTGCAAATTCCAGCATGCAGTAAAATTTCTAAACTACAAATAAATACCCATAATTCTTCCAAACAAGGGAAACAACATGACTTCCCACGCAGCAGAGGAGTACATTATCTTTGACCTATCTTTGACTGTTATAGTGCAGCCAAATCCAAGATGGTTAATTTTCATTGTTAATGTTGATGTTTTTGTGCAGTGTGAAAAAAATAATTTCTTTTCTCCTTGGCTTGCTTTCCATTACTTAGCATTTCCATATTTCTATATTTTTTGAGACACAGGAATATATGTTACTTCTATTGACTGTGTGGTGTTGTTTTGACACTTAAACCCCTTACTTTTTGTTTTAGGAATTTAAGCTCCTACTTTTGCATATATTGTACAGTACGCTGCTTTGGGTAAGAGCCTCAGATGAATGCCTTAAGTGTAAATGTAAACGACTTAACAGTGCATCTGTCTTGTTAGGGTTCCACTCACTGCCTTGCTATCCATCATTTTGTGAAAAAGGGAAGGGCGAACGCTGGCCGCGCTCGGTGCCATATGCTCCAGGATCACACAGAGAAGCAGAGTGAAGACAGTAACCATTACGATCATATTAGATTCCATTATAGTTTGTCTGATGGGGCACTCAGGGCCACGAGCTGCAATTAAACTCTAAATAAAATATTATTTTCCAGCCTCTCTGTGTGCAGTGGGAGGAATCCAAATTCTTTTAGTAATGCCTCATTTAGGACCCACAGTTTTCCCATTTGGGCACTTGGACTCATTTAGGACTGCGACACCCATCCTGTAGCCGCAATCTTCGGTACTAAAGCCCAGTGTGTCGGATTGCAGGCCTCATTTAACGTTGGACAATGGCCGCTGTGTGTATGTGTGTGTGGGTGTATCTGTGTGTGTGTGTGTGTGTGTGGGTACTGTGCAGAATGGCTTATGCCTGTGTGTTTGTGGTGTTTGTGCATACAGCGTTGCACAATCGCTTGTTTACTTGTGTGTGAGTGCCTGCCTACCTGCCTGTGTATGTGTGTGTGTGTGTGTGTTTGTAACATAGTCTGGCGTTAACAGACATCAGCAATGTTCTGTCCTGTAGACAAATAGGTGTATTAAGCAAAGATACAGGCTTGATTAGTCGGATCCATACAGGAGAGTGATCAATGCTCAATTTGATGCTGCCTGACCTGAAGAGTTCATCACTCTGGCTGACCTTTCCTTCGCTCTACAAGTCCGACTGCTCTCCTGTTCATTCTCATCAGGGCTTCATTCTGTTAACTCTGCCCACCGCAAACAGCTGAATAGATTAGTGAGCACAGCGCAAGAGAACATTGCTCAAACGTAGAACTACATTGTCACTCCCCGTGCTGCTTGTGACAAAGGATTTAATTTAATCAAATGTCTTGAATGATGAGTGAGAGTCTTGTGTCTGTTATAAGCTTTTCATAATCAGTTGAATCATTTGAAGTGCAGTTTTCTTCTGTGGAAGTGTCTTCATTTGAATATTTCCCATTATCTCTTTGGCTTTTTAACAACCATCCTAACCATGGGATGATCATCACCCAGCCCCTTTCTTCTCTCATAAACCCAAAATTTTGAAGGCCTGAATGTTCCACTTGAACGTACTGTATCCCAGATTGGCATCATTAGCTGCCCATCTTGGGTCTGCATGTGGCTCTAATGCCATTATTCGCACTCAGTGCCTCAGCAGAATACAAATGTCAACAGGGCCCCTAAAAGCCTGTTACACTGGGTGCTGGGAGAAAGCTTCCCCAATACGCTAATTTTGAGTTTTCTTAGCAATTTTTCCCATTAATGACCGATCACAGTCGGAGGGCCGGGACGCAAGGTGCCTAGTAGTAGGGACAATTCACCCATGGGTGTTCTACTGCCTGTTCTACTGGGTGGGCATCCAAAAATGACCTACAGTAGATGCAGATACAAATTCAGCTTAGTCAAGAAATGAATTGAGCTATAGTAGTAACGGCCAGATTAAAGTATTACCAAGAAATTATACTGCATGGTCTTTATCAGAACAATCAAGACTTAGTTTTAGTAGTATAATCTAATCAATTAAATTGGAATCCAATGGAAACACACAGATATGAATGCAAATTGTAGGTTTTAGGTTAGTTTTCCTGCAGCTGGCTTAAAAAAGAAATGCAGTGTAATAGTGGGTACAATATCAATAGAGATAGACAGAGGTACAGTACTTATCTGTGTCCCTAATACCAGGGAATCTGATCAATCGGCGCTTAACGGTCATTTTTTGGCTCCTTGCTTTGTGCTTGGCCTTGGGTCACACTGACCTCAATCCCCAACCGTGATTTACAATGCCCTGATTTACAAACCACCCCAAACCCATCTCTCCCTCTAGCCCTCTACACACACACACACACACACACACACACATGCATGCACACAAACACACACTAACACAACAAACTCCCTCACACCACATTTCCTCACTGTGTTGTCTGCTCTCCCATTGAATCTCCGTGTGGCCCAGGCTCATCCTTTTCATTGCCTCCTCTCTTTCTCTCTCTCTCTCTCTCTCTCTCTCTCTCTCTCTCTCGCTCCCTCTCTCCGCGCTGCACAGCATCCTGGAGGTGAATCCTCTGCTGCCAGGAAACAGTGTAAAACAATGGAGTCAGTGAGACATAGCAAGGCTAATGGATTCACCGCCGCCTCTTCCCCACCTTCGCTTTTCATGTGCAAAAGTATTCATCGAGTCTTGATGGCGCCGGCCATGCATGACACTGATTCATTTAAATGGCCCAGAAAAAAAAAATGAAAACCTCTCACACACCTGCAGAGTTGGCAGAAAACAATTCAGGAAGGGCTGTTTTGAATCAGCGTTTTTCATCTAGATGGAGCAAATGTTTGTTTACTGTCTTAATGTGGCCCGTTATGGCTCTGGTGTGTGTTAGGTAGATTTTCTCCGGTGCCGATTTTGTTCTGCTTTACTGTCGCCTACAGATTCCTTTTTACCCAACATGGCAGGCGACATCAGTTGGCAAGTAAATAAGAACAGTTTGAGGGCCAAGCCATTTTGTTGACTCCACGAAACAGAACTTTAACGACCGAGTAAAACATCATTCAGGGTTTTTTTTTTAATAAGAAAGAGGGAAAACATCCTCTTATGCTCTATACCAATAAAAAAAGTTTATACAGAGTTTTTAAAATGCTGTCAGCGCTTAAATTATGGATCAGGGCCCAGACAAGAGCACCAGGGGTACAACACTAAAGTCCTGCAGTGACACTGTATTTACTCAGTTTGTATACCAGGCTGAAAGATTTAAAGAACTTTAGGTGGATGATTATACAGCAAAGCCAAAATGGTAGAAAGTAGAAACAGATTATTCTAAAATGTTTAGGGAGGAGGAAGACTATTTTGATGTTTTCAAGCTTCATTGTGGTGTGGAAAGAGTTGGTGTCTCCTTTCATTTTTAGCATTTATGTGGGTCTTTGCCAATTACACAGTGTTAACCACTAACAACTACAGCTCGATACTAGAGCTGCAACCATTAATCGATTAATCGATTAGTTGTCAACTATTAAATTAATCGCCAACTATTTTGATAATCGATTAATCGGTTTGAGTAATTTCTTAAGAAAAATAAGTCAAAATTCTCAGATTCCAGCTTCTTAAATGTGAATATTTTCTGGTTTCTTTACTCCTCTATGACAGTAAACTGAATATCTTTGGGTTGTGGACAAAACGACATTTGAGGACGTCATCTTGGGCTTTGGGAAACACTGATCAACATTTTTCACCAATTTCTGACATTTTATAGACCAAACAACTAATCGATTAATCGAGAAAATAATCGACAGATTAATCGACAATGAAAATAATCGTTAGTTGCAGCCCTACTCGATACCTTTCTGAAATATTTGAAGGGAAGATGTCTCCATTTTGATTCTGTTGTCCACCCTGTTCAAGCCTCAGCGACTAGTGTGTCTACTGTGTGTGAAGGAGTGGTCGCCTGTTTTTCAGCGCATTAAGTTTTCATAGCCTTTTCAGACTCCCGGCCCAGTGTATAGCGTTTGTAATGGAGAAGTCTGGGATGCTTTTTACAGCTTTAAAGTGACGATTTTCGAAAAGGTCCGAAGCATCCTTGTCCATTTGAAAACATCTATTCAAAGAGACTTTGGGGTGCTTTTATATAGTGTGAATAAATTGCTTTTGCTTCCCTTGAGTTGAATATAAACGAACACATTATTCAATTTGCCTTGCTGGATAATATTAAGCGACTTAAAATACAGTGAGGCTGCCAGAGCAATTTGATAACTTGCCACCCATATCAAAAACTGATATGTTGAATATTCCATTCTGTGTAGTTAAGCAGCAAAATGTGCTTCAGTGGGCTCTTTTCAGCCCAGGTAGGGTTGTGGCTAAATTGGTTTGATACAGACTCCGTGCGGCCTCTCCAGTTCTTTGCTTTGTTGATGACAGCTAAGATTAAATGGTTACTCTTGGCTGAAATTCAAAGCGTTGCAGTTTGGGACAATACGCTGTGCATGCCTGCTGCATAGGACACACTTTGCTTCTCTTGGCTGAAATTCATGTATGTGCAGGTTGGGACTATCCAGTGTATTCCTGCCATATAGGAAAGACCGATATATTTAATGGCAGTTATGAGTCCATCTCACAGAGTGGTATGCCGACGCACTTCTGACAGGTGCTTGTCCAAAAAAGAAGGAGTTGCTGTTATCCTACACCATGAATTTCAATATGAGAATATATTTTATAAATCCAGTCAAATCCAGCTCATTGCATTCAGATCCACTTCAGCAGGTTTGCCAGAATATAGTAATGCCTGGGTCATTGTATAGATTTCTGCAGTGTCGCCTCTACCAAAAGCCTGTTCTGCAAACGGTGCAATTAACGTCATTAAAACTCAAACCACATGCGTTACCCATTAGTATTTACATTAGCATTGATTAGGATTCATTCGATTATTTTCCAGGCTCGCTGTTAAAATGTCAATTCATTGAATTGGTAATTGGTAAATATAAAGCGAACATATTCATTATTGCCGTTAATTTGTTAAGCCAAATGTCAGGATAGGAGGTGCGTTTAGAAGTTGGGCGTGAAATTAATGAAATGAATGGTAAATGGATAATTGGCATTAGAAATCTATTACTGCCCTCTGTTATTCCTATCAGGTATGCGAGCATGTCTCCACCTCTGCCGGCGCACTGTATCTTTGAGTTTGTTGTTGGAAGCAGAGAATTACAGTGCGGTTTCCCATTATCATTCCCCTGTGCAACAAACCTGTGTCTATGGTGCATTAAAAGTCACGAGAGTGGAACAAATGGCACGGTTTCCACAATCATTCCGAATTAATGACTCTCTCCCGCAAAGAAATGCAAATTTCCCAACGCTAGACCGCTTCCTAAAATAGGAGACGAGGGGGGGAGAAAAATATGTTTCTTTCAGCCATTTTAGAAATAGGCTCAACATGACTTGCTTTGGTATTTCCCGGTCTCGCAGAATGCCTCTCTTCACAAAGAAAGCCTTATTGGCCTCGGGGTGTCGGAGCGGCTCGTTAGTATGTGGAAAATCTGCACAATTCGGCAGTGGTGCCACGGTGTAGTGGAATTACGCAACTTCCTGTTTGTTGCACTTTTGATGTCACTGCATAGTTATCTGAAACATCCACTCCCACAAAAAAGAGAAAAGAGTCAGATATCTCGTCGGCACAGTAACCACATGGCAGAGAAGGTTATTTGTCTTGTAATCGCCACTACTAACACAGGTAAACTTTGTACTAGTATCATCAGACTGAAACATTATACTCGTAATTCCACTTTATTTTCTGGTGCTTTTTGTGTTGCTCATATTCGAATAGCAGCAAAGCCACTTCAGCCATATCCAAACGGCATGGGATGGTGTATCACAACCGCAGTCACTCGGTTTTACATCCTTCACATTGGAGCACTTCATAGGTGTGCACGCTTGGACACATTTTGGACATTAAGCTCCTTCATCTACCTGCTGTCGCACCCACTCCTCAGGATACACTGCAGCGTCTCGTCGGCATCAATAAAACGTCTTCATCCCTGGAAGAAGAAACAGAGAAAGCGAAGGAAGCAAGAGAAGCGACGAGGAAGTACGAGGAGAATCTGCAAAATGCTAGAAGTGTATGACCTCCACGCTGAACTTCTTTCAGACTGGCCAGCCTGTGCTTCATGCTTTCATTTATTATTTATTATTGAGAATACTGCTGTGTCAGTGTGTGTGTGTGTGTGTGATTGTGTGTGTGTGTCTGGGGGAGATGACTCCGTTGTGTGATTGGAGCCCGAGCTGCTGTTGACTCAATGTTGTGCATCCAGATCTCGGCGGGACTTGGCCCACACCCCAGAGACGCGCGATGGGTGAGACAGAGATGTTTGATGTAAACTGTCACGTCGCACCGCTGGCGTCCACCACATAATGAGCCACCAGTTGAGAATAAGCAAGCGTAACCCCGATTCGCTCGGGCAGGGCCACTCCTTCCTCATACACAGATTAACCTTGAGCTGCCGTCCATTGTGGATACGCAGCGGGTCTCTTCACCTTTTTTAAATAATGACGATCCCGCCTCGGAAGGAAAGCCCCCCCCCACCCCACCCCGACATGAAGCGCGTGGCCCAGCGTGTGTTTTCGGCACGCGAAGTCGTCAGTCTGACTCTTAAATATTACGACTCTTTCTGTTGCGGAGGAACCCGCAGCGGACGCTACGGGGCGGAAAAGGCAACTCGGAAACAGTCATTGGCACTTTTCCATTAGCCGACAACACAAATCGCCACACGGCACAGGATGGGTCGCTAATGCGGGATTTGTGGCCCTGCGTGACACGGTGTAATCCGGTGCTGTTGCTGTTTTCCTCACCTGTTCATTAGTAGAAGACAGGGGCTCCACTCCAGCAAGCCTGTTCTCTTCAGCTACATGTCTCGCCATTGTGAGTTTGTATGGCGAGTATAGGAAACGACAGATGGGCTTACTTGTGTGTGTGTGTGTGTGTCTGTGTGTGTGTGCATGCATGCATTTGTGTGCATCAGTGCCTGGATATGTCTGCTTGTGCATACAATGGGGATGTACAGTATGTATGTGTTAAGTAGGTTTGAGTGTATTTGGGAATAAACAATGCGCCTTGCAACACATTTTAACAGTTTTTGCAGTGTTTGGCTGGCTCTTTTGTTCTAGCGGATTATAGAAGATTTACATGGCACTGTAATAAGCAAGTCCTTCACCCTGGGACCTTTTTTTAATCTTAATTAATTTCCGATAATTCCTCATTAACGTTGCAGACATAAGGGCTCCGTTGCCGAGAAGCAACTATGGTAGCCCGCATTTAGAGGAACGTGGAAGCCTTAACTCCACCCAAGAGACAAAACGGGCATTGGTGAAAACTCACATCTGAGAGAGAGAGAGAGAGAGAGAGAGAGAGAGAGAGAGAGAGAGACATGGTGTGTGTGTGTGCATGCGTGTGTGTGTGTGTGCGCGCAGAGCTAGAGCCAGAGAGAAAGATACCGTGAAGGGGACAGAAAAAAGGGTCAGAGAGAGAAAGAAAAATAGAGAGAATCTCTGTCCCTTTCTCTGCCCATCTCTCTCCCCCCCTCTCTCTCTCTCCATCTTATTTGACTTGACCTTGCGGATGTTCATTAGAGTCAAACGGTTTGGTCACATCAGTTCACGTTGTACATTTTACCCAGACTGCTCCGTTCCCCGGCAGGTACTTGAGTAATGACTAATGCTTCGGGAAGACATTATGGAAGTGAGCGGTGTTTTAAATGGCGAGAGAGAGGGAGAGAGAGGGAGAAGGGAGAAAAAGAGACACTCCGGTCGATTAATAATTCATGCTCTGCAGATGATCTGTGAATAGCAGTGGTAAACAGGCTTTTATACCTTCTTAAATCAGCCGTATTACACGCGCCGCAGAAAAAAAAACGACTGATGACTCCATTGTTGTCATTTTGATTCAACTTGTTGTGGCTAGCAGGGGAAACGAGTGGCCTCATGAATGAAAAGCTTGACTTTGCGACGATATTTGTTTGGAATATTCTTTCATATCTATTGAATAGGGGACTATTGTAAGTGGTGCGCCATTAGGCACCAAAGTGCACTGCAGTCGTTCGCTGCTTGCCAGAATAACCTCCCTGCGATGATTGATAATGTGAAAATAGGGCCGCGGCGTGACAGGCATCAATTTAACGGTAATTGTATTGTTTTTTCATGAGGAAACCTCCACCGCAGAAGTAATATAGAGAAGAAATGAGTTTGCGCCGCGCGACACAGTACGCATTATGTAGATGTGGCGGGGATATGAAAAGGAATTGTGCAGCGTTTCTTCCCTCCTGAATTTCAGAGGCAGTTTATATGCTGGCTAGCTTGTTTTTGATCATGTGCGGTGGCAGGATTCAACATGCCGGCTGCCAAAATGGCACTGAAGGCTGTTTTGTACTTTTATTTTTTGCCTCCCTCCCCACCCCCTACTCTAAGTTATTTTTAATGTGTGGTTGCAGCACCCCCTCCTCCTCTCTCCCTTTCTCCTCCCTTTTCCCTCTCCTCCCTCCTCCCCTTCTCCTTCTCCTTCTTCTTCTTCTCTCTCTGTAATAAGAACATGCAATGTGTGAATTTTTTATAATGTTATATAAGAAGCCCCGGCACCCCTAGAGACCCATGGCCTGGTTCTGGTGCGTTCAAAACAAGCACACGAGAGGAAGAGAGCAGAAAGGGAGAGAGAAGAAAAAAAAAAAAAAAAGTTGAGAGGAATCGGAGAGGAGTACAGAGCAGGGAAAAGATGGAGAGGACTGGAGAGGCAGGCGAGGAGGAGGAGGAGGAGGAGCGACGAAGAGAAGATTGCGGGGGGGGGGGGGGGGGGGGAGCGGAAGAGGAAAGCGGATTGGAGCGAAGGGGATGGGGACGAAAAATAAGGGGAGCAGGGGAAGGAGGACGGGAGGAGAGGATTAGAAAGCAGGAGAGAATGTGCGCGGTGGAGGAGCCTGTGGGGGGAGATCTACCCATTAAGAGGCACAGTGCTCGGCTCTCTGATCTCTGAGTTGTGTTGTGATGCCAGACAAGAATACTCTAGGGCGACAACCATTGCCACCAGAGAAACAGCTCCTCAGCGACTGATATGCAAATACTGTGTACTGCTGTAGCGGGGAGAAGGAGTAGGGAGGGAGGAGAGACGGCGAAGGAGAGGAGAGACGGGGAAGTTGAAGTGGAGAGGGATTGAAGGAAGGGGGAAGAGGTAGACAGGTTGAAGACAGAGAGAGATATGGCTTACAGTGAGACAGGAGATAAGCCGGTGTGTGGAGAGAGTGAGACCGGGGGAACCTACCAAACAGCACACACACTTTTAGGCTTGCACTATGATCTTTTACAGGTTGAACAAGGTAATATGCAAATGAAGTGCATAATGTAACGCCGGCCCGGTGGTACACACAGCAACCACAGCGTATGATACATTATGTATTGGCTGAAAGTACCTGTTGTGTACGATGTGTATTAAGTAAATATTTTAGGACATTTACATCGCAAGTGCAACTATTTACATTCCCGCGTTTTGCATATGCGGGGGCTAAAGTTGCTGTGTTGGAGGGTTTTCTCATGAATATATTGCTGCGGAATTAGCGGGTTTTTGCTTACTTGTGTTTTGCCTAGCGCTCTCGTTTCGTCCAGTCGGGGCCCTTTTGAAATCCCTGCCCGGAAATGGGCAAGTTACACATCAAAAGAATGAAAAGAGAAAAAAAGTTCAAATGCGCTGATGAATCTAGATAACTGTAAAATCATTGTGAAATCAGGAGCAGGACTCCCCTAGCTCCAATATTACAGTTTGATCCTAGCAGAGTATGATAGTCCATATGTCATCTCTCTCCCTCTCCCTCTCTCTCCCTCTCTCTCTCTCTCTCTCTCTCTCTCTCTCTATCTATCTATCTATCTATCTAAGTCTCTATCTCTCTCTCTATCTATCTATCTATCTATCTATCTATCTATCTATCTATCTATCTAAGTCTCTATCTCTCTCTATCTATCTATCTATCTATCTATCTATCTATCTATCTATCTATCTAAGTCTCTATCTCTCTCTCTATCTATCTATCTATCTATCTATCTATCTATCTATCTATCTATGGCGATTGATCTGTTTATCCTTTTTGTATGATATTTAAGAGACCATTCAGTGTGTCTGAGCAGGAATACAGAAGCTAGTCAGGGGATAGATGGGGGAAATATGCTCTCCCCTTCTTAGAATATATCTGCCTTTTTGACAGAAAGATTAAGCATCTTTGACAGCCGGGCTCCATTACCCAATATTGGGTTTTGGACAAGCATGGAGGGTAGATAAGTCATCCGGCGAGGTGTGAGACCGAGGCAGTTTGGTTCTTTTCAGGTATTTATCATTGCCCGGGATCCCTGTCTTTTCCTCTTGGATTGTAAATCTTCTCTCGGCGATATTTTATGCTAACATGCAGTTTTCTGTTTTCCTGAAATGTGGAGGCGGTCTTTCTTTCTGCACAGTATCGGCGCACAGCAGCACTTAAAATAATGCTGTCACGACGATGACAAAAGCTATACTTTCATAATTACTATTCCTTGTCAGAGTATACAGGAGATAATGAAGAGCAAGATTTGGTGGAATCATGTTAGCCTAGCCTTTCGGGACGGGTTTATTTTATTTTTTGCAAACTGACATTATCATGATCATTACGTCCCCACTGCATGATCATTACATGATTGCCCCATTCCGGCTAATGAAGCCGGCTCCATGCGCCTTGATACCTGTCACCCTGCCAAAACCTTGCCTCGACTTGATTGCCTCTGGTGCTGGTAATTTATTTGTTTATTTTCATTAACAGAAACATTAGGTCTCTTTTCTTACCGGATACGGCAAATCCGTTAATGAACATGCCAGTTAAAATGAAGATGAAAGCACCAGTTAATTATCTTCTCGAACATTCTGTGAGACAGATTAATTCCAATAAAAAAAGAGAAGTCATTACCGCCGGCTCGACTTGTCAATGCGTTGATCTGAGAAGCTGTTTACAAGGTTCATGTGATAAGGAACGAAATTGAAATGTACTGCAGGACCTCATTACGGTTATCATACTCTTGTGGAAACCTAATTCGAGAAAAAATGGCAAGTTACTAAATTTGAATTCAATAAAAATGTCATCTAACTCACTGAAAAGCCTTTCTAATAGAATCTGGTTATTTTGACCTGAAAATGGACCTCAACCCAACAAAAACAACACAGATCCGACACTGTGCTGCTGTGTGTTCTATAGAGATGATAGTCGTGCGTCTATAACATAGATTTCAATTTATACAAATAAACACATAACAAATGAATCCCCAGTGGCTTAAAAAAGCCACAAAGGTCAACTCAGTGCAAGGGTCTGGACAATTTGACAAATAGCGATTAAATGCATGCCTTTATGTTAAATTCCTGTTTTCCACCTTCTTGATTCATAATGTGTTTGGTGTTTTATATATTGTTTTTGAGTGGGATGTGGTCGTCATTTCTTGTGTAACCTTTCTAGAGTAGTTTATCGCAGTTTGCCTTAGTTTCCAGAGCACTGTTAACCAAACAAACAGGGCAAATTAACTCAGGCGATATGAGTTTTTTACCCTTTGAAAAATGCCATTTTGTCTTGGGAACTGTTATTCTTGGTGGTTTCCTAAATAGTGAACAGTAGATAAAGTGGGAGGAGGAAACTGATTTAAAAAGGCTACTGGCAGTCTCTAATCTGCATGTTTACTGCCTTCATTAGGAGATCATCAAAGTGTAGAATTGATTGTTCAGTAGTTGCTCAGTGAGGAACCGTATATCCAGACTCTGCAGGAAACTTTGGTTGTTAATCGAAAGGGAGTCGTGTGCCGAGGATGTCGGCGAAGACAAAACTCTGGCGCTGTGTGTGTGTGCATGCGCGAGTCAGTCAGTGTGTGTGTGTGTGTATGTGTGCGCACGTTAGGCTTTTTTATAGTAGCACTCCAATCACTGTATCTGTAAGTCTTTACTGTGTGTGTGCGTAGATCATTTTTGTGTGTGAGTGAAGGTGCTTGCAAGTACATCTGCATGTGTGTGTGTGTGTGTGTGTGTGTGGCTTCTCAATCCCAGATCACCTCTGTAAGCTCAGGGACATATGGCGTGTGACCACCTGCTGATGCCAGCAGCCCTTACCCACAATGCTTTATGACATGTGCGCGTATATTATCCTAACCTGCTCACTCTGACGAGCAGGCATGGCGAGCACTAATGTAATGCGTTGCCCTAAAAATAGCCCATTAATGACACTGCACACACTTTTTTAACAGTGAGGGGGGGGGGGTCTGTGGTCAGAGGCTCTCTGCGATTGGTGGCGAAGGTAATCAATCGACTTAAGCGCTGCCACCCTCTCCCATCGCCTCTGTCCCTCCTTCCACCGTCATCCCCACCCACACTGCCGAGAAGAGGAATCCGGGAATTCTCGAGGGAGGGAGGGAAGTGTGTGTGTGTGTGTGTGTGTGTGTGTGTGTGTGTGTGTGTGTGTTGGGGGTGGAGGGGGGTAGAGAGTGGAGAGAAGCAAGCAAGAAACCCCGTCACGTTACATCATCACAAGCCCGGTATTATACGCACCCTGATCAAAATTCATGTATGCAGCCCGCCTCCCACTCTCGTGGATCAGTGAGAAAGAGGCGAACGGCGGGTTTATTAGCGATCACCCATCGGATGAGCCCGGACTCGGACGAGCGCGGGGAGAGGTGGCGGGGGTGAAGGGCTGATAGCATGGATGGATGGGTTGATGGAAAGAGGAGAGAGGGTGCCCTCGGTAATCGTTGCCCAGACTGTTTAGTCATGGTCCTGGTAATCTCTGGTGACCTTGGCTGCTGCCTGGCTGGCTGGATTTCCGCAGTGCCGCATTAATATGCACACAGTTAGGAGATGGGCTTTCAGCCTCTCTTTTAGTCTGGTTCTGTCTCTGTCTCCTTCTATCCCTCTTTGTGCACAGTCTCTCACTCTCTCTCCCCCCCCCCCCCCCCCCCTCTCTCTCTGTGTCTCTCTCTTCCTCTCCCTCTCGCTGAATTTGTGTCCTTTCTTTCTCCTGTCTCTTTTTCCCTTTCATACATTACTGGCATCCATTTCTTCCATCCATTTAGCTCACCTCTTCCTATACTGTCTATAAAAGAATCACAGACTTCTGAATTTATGATGACATCTCAATTGGTCCAGTGTCAGAATTTGGCAGCCTGGAGGGTTTTTAAGGTTATTTTTATGGCATTTCTGCTTTATTAGATTGTGTGCAGCAGGGCAAGATTGCAAATACCAGAGAGAGAGAGAGGGGTTGGGGGGGGGTTGGGGGGGATGACTTGCAGTCATTTGTCGGATTCGAACCTGTGATACTGGTGGTTTGGCATGCACCCCAGCCCACGGAGCCACCAGGACGGCCCGGTCTGAATAGTTTTGTTACCCCTCTTCATTACAGTCAATAGATAGTTTAGACAGCTTTTAAAGGATAATTCAGGTTACTTTCAACCTGGGCCTTATTTTCCTAGTTTTTGCCACCATGAAGATTGATTGTGTTCAAAATTTCATCACTTTTTTCACTGTAGAGCTTTCATATCTCCAGATTGCCAGGAGTGCTGCTCTCCAATACACACACACAGGGCAAACAATCTCCAACAGTTGAACCCAAAAAGTGATTAAAACATGTCCTTTCAACACAATAACACCCACACAGCAATGGGGCCTTCCTACATCCAATTTCCAATTATCTATTGCCTGAAACTTGCATATATTGTGGTATTAGATATGATGATAACAAGTAGGATATGTTGGAATTTTTATAGGCTCTGATATCTCCCATCTGACATCATGAATTGTGTAAGTGTGTCAACACATAGCAGGGAATCCTCCAAGTCGGCAGTCCAAGGTATCAAAAATCAAAGTTCCACCAAAATCAACCACTAACCGTAACCCTAAGTATTTGCTGTAGTTTGTTTATGGTTGATTTTAAATTCATAAATACAAATGATTTTGGATGTGGGCATTCCAATGAGTAAAACATGTAAAGAACGCTTTCAAACTGAAGCAACAAAATCCTGTTTTCCACTTCTTCCGATATGACCTGAACGCAGCAGAAAACCCGTCAGCTAGCAAAGTAAACAAGGAAGTGTGTGAGCCACGCTAAAAAAGTATCAAATGGCCTATTATAACTGAATTGTTGTGTCATAATTGGAAAAAACAGGAAAAAATGGCTCAGGTTGAAAATAACCGGAATTATCCTTCAATAGAATATTCTATACACTGTGATATTTTATTGATCGCCTTTGGTAAATTGTCTTTTCGCTTGCCCCCCTCCAAAGGGAGGTCAAAGGTCAGGGTCAGCTACAGAGCAGCAGTCCTGGAGCTGGTAGGGATTCAGTGTCTTGCTCAAGGACACTTCAGCAGGGCAGATGCTTACCGCCATCGGGGCTTGAACTGGGGCCTTCTGGTTGATAGACGGCCTCCCGACTCACTATACTCCACCATGCAGTTACTGACTGGAAAAATAGAGGCAGCATTCAGAAGAATATGACAGTGCTTTGTAAATGGCATTGTTCTGCCACAGTAGAGAAAGACAATGTCCCCTGAAATTGTGACGCTGCATTTCATATTCCATTTTTCTCTGCAGAGGGGAAAGGGAGATGACAACCTGGCTACAACATTTCACTTGCACTGACAATAAACTCACATAGATTGACAGAATAAGGAATGAGGAGGGTGACTGCCTTGCTATTTGCACCCACCTGAAACAATCTCACAACAAGAGATTTGTTTGATCGTTTGAAACCTGACTTGGTTTTAATCTTTTGTGGTTCAAAAGTTCTTGCAAAACATGTTAGACAGTTAAGATACTGTTTGTTTTTTTTATTTTTTAAAGTGCCTTTATGCTTTATCCTTTTGAAGCATCTTCTCACTCCTCCGCATTCAGCACAAACTTTCTTTTTTACGGAAGACAGCGATTCTGTGTTGAACAACACTCAAAATTAGTGGAATATATGAAATAATGTGTAACTTTGTTCATATGTTTAAACGGGTACCACCCTGATGCTTTGTCAAAGTCTCTTTTGTATGTGAGAGATCTTTTTAACAATGACTTTTTACCCTCACATCTCTCCTCTTTTTGCCATTTAACAAAAAAAAATTCAATTTCTTAATGCCGTCCTCTTCGGCTCAGCGGGGGAATTATGGTTTCTGTCGTAGCTCTCTTATAGCCTACAGCCATTATCATGTTTTTTTCTAAAATCCAACCAAGGGCACTGCCTCCTTGATTTTCCTTGATTACTGGTACAGGAAAAAAAAGAGCGGGGAGGATGAATGGGACAGAAGCAGATTCAACAGAAAGCAGAGACTGATGTAAAGAGCCGTCACGGTGCTAGCAATATCAAAAAAAGACAAAAATGTGTTGCAGTTGCAATCCAGGCAGGCATATGTTACTATTGCTGGTTTAACAGCACTGCTGGTTTGGTTTGATTGATATAGTGGAGCACCGGTTCTAACATTTGTTCAATATCAGAGCCAATGCTTTTTATCCAGTTGAGTTACTGCATAGATATAGTTTGTGTGGTTTTACTTTGACCTCCAGCACTCTCAAGCTTTATGTAGTGAAGTAGCCTGGGGGGGGGGGGGGGCTGTGGACGTTCTGCAGGTTCAATAGTTGAACCGCAGATGTTTCATATTTGTGAAGTGGAATTTTTCCTTCCACATTTCCCTCTTAGATATGTATGCACATAGGCATTTCTACAGAGAGGTCAGAGCGCTGGGGGTTCAGCATCTTGCTCAAGGGCAAGTGTTGGTTAGTATTGATGTAAACATCCAGTATCCAGTTTTCAGTGGCAGGTATCAAACTAACAACAACAACTAACACTTTAGGTTATTAGTCTGCCTCTCCACCTCCAGGCCTATCATTTCGTTGGATGAGGGTATGAGTGCAACCTTTCTACAAAACAGGCTGTTTAGGAAGTTCTCTCAACTCACCTTACACATTGATTCTGAAGCAGGGTAAACACCACCTTTCACTGACAATGCATAGGGTGAATTTAGTTCTTGAAGAATAGCTATCTGACGACCTGAACCTAGTATCTAACCCATGCTCAACAACCATATCTATTTTGATTTTTCAAATTTTGCACTGAAAAGACAGCTAGCTAACAACCTGAACCTGGTAGCAAATAGTGCTCAACACCCACAGTATATCTAATCTGATGTTGCTAGTTTTGCACTGAAAAGATAGCAAACAACAGCCTGAACCTACTATCAATACTGCTCAACACCTATATCTATTCAGATTTAGCTAATTTTGTACTGAAGAGAGCTAGCTAACAACCTAAACCTGGTTCACCTATATCTACTGCCTTATGTCTGATAGCTTAGAAGTGCTGTCATTCAAAACCATGTTTTTTAATAATAAAAGTGATACCTAGATCACAGGATAGTTTGTTAATCTATTGCACCATTGCAATGACCTTTGCCCTTTTTTGCTATTGGTTGCTTGTAATGTTGACAATCTAGTAGTTTAGCTGTTACTCTTATCCAGAGCGACTTCTAATGGTATAGAATCGGCTCAAAAGGTACATATAAATTCTAGATTAATCCTTCAGTTCACATGAGCTAACTTTATTTTTCACATTCATTTCTAAAACACACTGCTCTGACACAGTTTACATGTAGCTTTTTGGGAGGGCGATGGGTCTCATAGCCCCCCCTACCTCCTACAAATATGAAAGATATGTAAAACTCTGTCTGAAAAAACATGAAAAAAATGAGCATTTTTGGTTTGTGTTTGTTGTTTTTTGAGGGCAGTGTAGCAGGTGACAACTTCAAAGGCCTTGCTTCTCCGCATGCCCACATTACACTGCAGTCCAAGCCTGCTGTGGGAGCACTTACCAAATGAGAGAGCCAGTCTGAATAGCCGGGAACAATTGCATGAATTTACTGTACTCAACTACCTCTGCGGTTTGTTTATATTGGATTACCCCATTGTTACCTTGCCTGAACCTCGTTTCTCACTAACAAGCCCACGAGTCTTTCAATGGTGAAAACTGGTGTACGGTAGATTGTTTTTGAGTTTTGTTTTTGTGTTGTCAAGCTAACTGAGTGAGTGGCACTAATTGGCATTTGTCCTGTTCTGAGCATAGCTGGCGTTCGGGGGAAACCGAGATGTTTTAATAAGTAGCTATGAAAGAGCAGCTTGCGCACGAGTACATGCGCACCCTCACACACACACACACACACACAAACACACACGCATATGTATAAACACCATGATCTGTTCTGTTACTGAAAATTGATGAGTCAATGAGTTGTTTCTTGGTGATTACTTCCTTCCCTGAAATAAGAGGCACCATTTTTTTTTTTACTATTCCACTTGCCTTCGTTTTAGTAGCTCCCCAGTTTCCCCTCAGCCGGTCATCCATCTAAAGCAGTGAACCCCAGTTTAATTAATTATGTATATGCAAATGCCAGCTCATGTTGCCAGGATCTCCATTTTCATTTTCTTGGCTTTTTCCTCCGTCTGCCTCCTCTTTTTATTTTTTCCTCTGTGGCAGCTGCAGGTGGATTTATTGTAAATTCAATTTGCATTAAGGTTCTAATTTGCTGACACTGTGCATGAATACATTTTTAAACCGTTATGCACCTCAGCACCAACAAGTACTCACCCCCACTCCCCATATTTAAACTATGGGTGCATTTGGAGAGAGAGGATGGGGGCGCAGCACAGAGTAATGGAATTCTTACTAAGCTTCTAATTGGACCAGAATAGGATGGCTTATTTCGAATCAGGAAAATGAACTGCTCGTTATCAGCCAATTGGCTGAGGGATAAGGGAATTGTGGTGTGTGTGTTGAGGAAGTTGTTTCGTGTGGGTGTATTAAGGGGAACAAACAGCTGTGTGTGTGTGTGTGTGTGTGTGGTAAAAGTGTGCTTGCACGGGTAAAAGTGTGCTTGCATGGGTATGTAACTAAAGAACAGCCAAAAATGACCAGAATGGTCTCATGTTTATCCCTCATTTAGTTTCATACTTGAAAGTATGGCTAGACTATTGTAGAACACACTATTTACAATGTATACAAATTTTGCATTAGGTGTTACAAAAGAAACATCTGTCCAATTCAAAATGTTTCTATTTTATTCTGTTCTACTTGTTTTTTGGTTGATCAGTCTTGGCCTATGAGGTATTTGTGAGAGCAGATTGCATTCAGACCATCATTTAATAATTCATTGTCTGAAAGCTTGCAGCTTTACTGGTAAATGACTCACTTACCTACCCAGATTTACAATATGAATAAGTGAACATGTGATTTGCAGAACTGCTTTCCTCCACACATCGCACTGTAATTGGAGTTGTAATGTCCATAGTTCTTCCTCACAACGGTGAAATTGTTTTAGAAAGGCTCATCTGAGAGTGTGAGCTGAGACTGTACAGTACTGGACCTCAAAAATGTTTGACTCCAATTCATATTTTGACTAGAATTTTGTGACAAAGAATACATGAAAGTAGGGTCGATGGGAAGTACAAGGCTTGCAATGCAAACAGTGTCCATCTCAATCAGTCTTTAAGTCTTAAAATCTTGTTTTCCTTAAAACACATGGAAATAAATTGAGAATGAGTATGAGAACTTCACTTGTTTCCAGTGCAGTTACGCTTGTTTCAAGAATTTTACAGAAACATGACAATATCTTGAAAATAAGGCAGATATTACGCTGCTAGTGTCAATATTGTTAATTAAAAAAAAAATACTCGTCAAACAAGGGGACTCAATTTAACATTGTGCACACCTGGGAGACCAAGCTCACTTCCCTACCTGTGGTGTCCTCAGGTTGGCAGTCTTGCTACTCGCCCTCTTGGGCTGTAAGTAAATCAAATCATGGAACGTACTGGCAAGGTAGAACCACAAACGCAAACGTCTGATACAGAAATATGACAGAAACAGGCACAGGCATTTTCGGGAAGCGTCTCAGCCAGCTGTCCTCACTTCCCTGTGCCATTGGCTGGTCACTGTCACAGAGAATGAGTGCAGCGCCTCATATTATCTAGTTTGTAATTGAATTGTAGCAGGAGGTAGGTTGGTAATCAGTGTACAGCAGGTAGTTTTCGTTCCAGTGTTTGACAGTAATGTCCTCTAATGGGAAGCTCTGGCTCTACTCTTGTTCCAGGCCACTAGGTTTCCCTGGCTCCCTGGCTTCCCTGTGAGTGAGTGAGTGAGTGTGTGTGTGTGTGTGTTAATGTGTGGGTGTGCATTTGTTTGTGCAAGTGTGCTTGTGTGCATGCATTCATGTCTGTGTGTGTGTGTCTGTGTGTGCATGTAAGTATGCATTCATCTGTGTGTATGTGTGTTTGCTCATGCTTCTGTGTTTGCGTGTGTGTGTGTGTGTGTGTTTGCATGCATGCATTCGTGTCTGTGTGTGCCTATGAGTATGCAGTCATGTATGTGTGTGTGTATATGTAGCCCAGTGTGCATGCGAGTGCGCTTAGGTGCATGCATTTGTGTCTGTGCCTGTGTGTGCCTGTTTGTGTGTGGATGTGGGTGTTTTGTATGTGTGTGTGTGTGTGTGTGTTACTGGTCCTGAATATGAGCAACAGCATTAACAGTTATCACTGAGCTTCCAGTCTAATTGAACTGTTGACACTCGAAAAATCACACATGACAGAATTGGTTCATTCTGGCGCTTAATATACAAAAAAACTATTTCCCCTGCCTTACTTTTGAGCTCCTTTCAATATTCCTGAAATTCCATTTTTTAATACACTCGACCTTGAAGTCACATCTATCAAGAAACGGAGTCACCTTCCACTCCGGCTGAATTACTTCCAATCGCCGCGAGTGATTTACACCCCGGATGCCCTCAGTATACTTGCGTGGCTTTCGGAGACCTTGCTGCTCTCGCTGAGCCGCAGTTTGAATCATTCCTCTATCGGCTTTTTTTTTTTTTTTTCTTTCTTTCCTTCTCTCTCTGAACTGCGGCCGCAACTTCCCTCACCCTCCCACTCCTCGCCTGCCTGAGAATTAAATAGAAAGGAGATAGCGGAAGGGTGAACGAGGGAGACAGACTGAGAGCGAGAGAGAGAGAGAGAGTGAAAAGGGAAATGGAGAGAGAGAGAGAATTAGAGAGAGAGAGACAAAGGGAGCGTGAAAGAGAGAGAGAGAGAGAGGAGATGATGCTCCGGTACTTAACAGTGTGGGAAAAAACGAGAGACAAAAAAAAAAAATAAAATAAGGTCAGAGTTGACATATGAGAGCTGACACCGGCCCCCGTCAGGACGGTGCCCCGGCCGCTTGCTTTGTTACATATTCTTGCCATCTTATCATTTCACAGACGGCTGGCGCAGAGGCTGATGTGACAAGGCACTCTATCCATCTGGAGCGCGCTCTATTTTCACCGACGCTCATTTCGCGGGAGCACCGGAGCACAACACCCAAATGGTGTGTCGGTGTCTGTAGTGGACCGGCGAGGGTCTGAGTCACCGGCTTAGCAGCGCCCACACCGTCATGATACAGCACAGAATAACAGGCTGACAGGGTTTGCCAGCGGATTGTGCGGCCCCGTTCTTTATGCGTGTGTTCTCGCGAGTGTGTGTTTTCGTGCATGCGTCCCTCTCTCTCTCTCTCTCTCTCTCTCTCTCTCTCTCTCTCTCTGTGTGTGTGGGCGGGCGGGCGAGCGAGTATGTGTGAAAAATGTCTTCTCCACACTCTAAGGTACTCGTCCTGTGTGCGCAGTCATGTCTGCAATGCAGCACTCCGGCGCTTTCTCAGTCGTCGGCATTGTTTATGTTGTGTGTCTTGACACCTCCCAAGGCTGTTTGTTAGATGAGAGGATTACCGGCGCCACGGGGAACAGAAGGATGATTTTCTGATTATATAGTCGACTCTCTGGAGGAGACACCCCAGCCATAACGGGATCAGTTTTACATCTGCTCCTTGTCAAATGTTTCTCCCAAATAGGCGCGAACTGGGAGTAAACATATGGATGCGAGTCGGCGTTCAGGCTTTGAACGCCCAGGAGATTCACATTGCTGTTTTGAGAACATAATGGCCCCTATGAAGCCGAATTCAGATGACGAGATGATCTGATGAGATGATAAGAGACTTTGTCACATTTGGACATAAATGAGTGTTTCTTACAAATTTGACACGAGCGCTGTATCCGACGTGAAAAGGAAAACACACCTACAATTTGGCAGGGCCACCCTAACCATATACATGTGAGAAGTAGTCAGCTAATGGAGTCACACAGGCTGATTTACATGCTGCTTTGAAGAGAAATGCTTTGCTGTGAGTGGAGCCAGGCATTACTCTGTACTGGTGCACCCTTCCTTTCTCATGTAGGCTGGAAGTTTCCTCCTAATGCATTGAATGGAAGAAAATGATGGCAACATTATTTGTTTAGAGGATTAAACATTAGGCCAGGCTATTTCTGCATTCAGTCTTTGTAGGCTATCATTTGTCACACAAATTTTTCATATAAATGAATGTCCATTTTGCTACTCTCTGTCGCCAATGGATACAGCACAATAGTGATTGAACCTATACATAGTTCATAAAAGCATTTACATTTTCTGTTCTAAACATCTGGTAAGTCTTACACAGGAAAAATCCATTGAAATCACATTGAATTAAGAGACCTAAAAAAATAAACATTTAAAATCCACTTTTAAATGAGTTCAGTGAAGGAGCAGCTTCATCTCTCTGCCAGTTAGTTTCTTCCTTGTTCCTCTTTGCTCATTCTCTTCCCTGCAAGGGTCCACCTGAGCGAAGGCAGCCTTGTCCCCTTTCCCATCAGCCCCCTCTCTGCGCTCCCCGTCCCCGCCAGCATTTAACCCGTGATGGGAGACAGCAGGTGCCGCCTCTCTCCGGAGGCCGCGTCCAATCAGAGCAGCCGAATCTGATAGAGAAGAGGAAGCCAGCAAGATTGCCGCCGATGTTTATTTTGCGATAGGAAAAAAAATGTTGGTTTTTTTTTGTTTTGTTTTTTTTCTTTTGCCAGTATTTGCATATAAATGACGGCCCGCTAGCTGTCAAGGAAGAGAGGGAGATGGGGAGAGAGAGACAAACGACAAATGAAGATGGAGTGCCGTGAGAGTAAAGTGCAGGCGAGACGGCGAGAGATAGAGTTGGTTTATCTCTTTGTGAGGAATGGGGAGGAGGAGGCGATGTAAATGTCACTGCAATTGCGAAACAAGCTGGGCAGCTGGTGTCGCCCTGCAACAATATCCGTCTTGACATGTCAGTCGATCTTGTAAGTCTTAAAATCCTTCTTTTAATTCCTCAAAACCAGTGAGAAAACAATCCCATGTGTATTTTAAGGCCATCGTCCGTACCTAGTTAGTTATAGATTATGCTTTATGTCGCCACATGGCCCATAATTATCATGTTAGCATTTTGCAGTTCCCCGTGTTGCAGTGTCGTTACACTAGCAGTATGATATGACCATGTGGCTTCTCCAAAATCATGCATTGTCTGATCGGTGTGAAGTCTGCTTGGCGGTGCGGCCAAACCATCATGTCTGTTCACGCATAAGGTCTGAGTATTTCTTATTGTTCCCAAGGTCCCAGTGTGTGTGTGTGTGTGTGTGTGTGTGTGTGTGTGTGTGAGTACGGACATACACTCGCACATGCAGAGGGCCTTGGCTGATTGCTTTATTGGCTGATAAGTCTTTCTTTCTCATTTTCTTTTTTCCACCTGCTGGAGGTACTTCAATCACGCGGGTAATCTCCCCCTGCACGCCAGCGGCCGAGAGGTTACCTTTCCCACACATCAGAGCTATTTTCCTCTTAATTGAGACCCACTCTGCTGCGACAGCGTTTTCACAAGGTGGAAAATGGCAGGTCAAGATTTCGAGACCTCTCCCTCCCGCCTCCCTCCCTCGGCAAAGTGGCTGTGAAGTTGATAAGTTCCTTTAGGCACCCTGGACCTCGGCCAGCTATGACACAACGCCTCGCGAGGGTGACTAAAGGTTGATGTCAGGTCTCGCAGATCGCGTGCATCCGCGTATGCATATGCTCACGTGTTTACCCGTTCAGCCTTAGCCTTAATGTATGTACGCCTTTCTGATTGAATTACACCGGTGCTTTTATGGAGAAAAATGGTCGTGCACCATCTCCTTGAGTGTTTATGAGAGAACAGACACTTTGCGGGAGTGTCGGCGATGACCTGACTCAATCTGCATACGATTACCCCTCAGTAGACCTGTAACCCAATTTATGAGCTGATTGCCTCCTTTCCAAAGGGACCACATGCTCGTCTTAGGTGACTGTAAACTGCAGCTGGAACCAAATGACATAACATTTGTTTGGCTTTATTGTGGGTCTTTAAACCGTAGATACGCGTTGGTTATGTTTCCACGCATCTTTATAGCATCCTTGGTTGCATCCGTTCGACAGTCAATTGCATATCTTGACAAGAGTGAATTTATTTGACAGCATCCTGTTTAAGAATATGGAGAGCTTTAGTCAAAACAGTATCCATTAAACAGCATACATTACAGTATATATATAATTCAGAAAAACATCCACACAGTAATGCCCAGAGGCTTATTTCCAGTGTGTTTCTTTTTAAGAGTGCGGGTCAAATAAGAACAAGCGACTGTGTTTTAGTGGAGAGGAATGGTTTGAATAATACCTTTTGAAAGCCTGATAAAGTACTGCAAGTTCTAAAACTCAAAAGGCCTCATTTATAAAAATGTTCTTTGATTTTTATTTATATTTGATCCTATTGTATATTCATTTCAAAGAATACGGTGGTGTATATTTGCATTCACACCTTGGGTAATGAAATATGAAAAAAATATTTTGATATATCAAAAAATGCATCAACGCAACCCGTTTTTATAAATCACATCTTTGGCTTGGATTTGGTTGTAAGCACAAAATATATATATAGGTAGGAACCTTTTATAAATGAGGCTCCGCGTCTCTCTTTTGCAGAGTTGGACAAATGAGACAAACATGACAAACACCAAAACAAGGCAGGCTTGACAAATGGCCCTGTCTTTGTTTAATGGCGTGGTTAAATCGGGCTATGGTTTGAAGACCCCATTTAGATGTGGTGTCAGTGAA
>NW_027281404.1:0-32500 GCF_046629955.1 Centroberyx affinis
AACAGGAAAGCTTGAAAATACGCTTTTTTCTACTATAAAAAACCTTTTCCTCATTTAAAGGTATAATATGTAACATTTCCGCATTAAAATATCTAACCGACTAGACCTATATAAATAAACGACTATAAACGACTAGACCAAGTTATATATTTTTTTGAGTTGTGTACTCACATTATCCCAAATGTTTCCAACAATGTTCAAACCCAGAGAAATCTGTAATTTTCTTCAAGGTAACGGTGCGTTTCATTTGGTCTCCTGTCACGGATTCATATCCCCTTTACCCCCTAACTTCCAGTCCAGTTCAGTTCAGTTCAGTTCAGTTCAGTTCAGTTCAGTTCAGTTCAGTTCAGTTCAGTTCAATCCAGTCCAGTTCAGATCACTCCAGTCGAGTTCAGTTCATTTCACTTCAGGTCAGTTCAGTTCACTTCAGTCCAGTTCAGATTAGTTCAGTTCAGTTCAGTTCAGTTCAGTTCAGTTCAGTTCAGTTCAGTTCAGTTCAGTTCAGTTCAGTCCAGTTCAGATCACTCCAGTCGAGTTCAGTTCATTTCACTTCAGGTCAGTTCAGTTCACTTCAGTCCAGTTCAGATTAGTTCAGTTCAGTTCAGTCCAGTCCAGTCCAGATCAGTCCAGTCCAGCTAGCTAGCTAGCCGCTCTGTTGTTTTTTTCATTCTGTTGTTTTTATCTCTCACTGTGATGGATCATGTTATTCATTCCCGTTTGCTGTGTTCTGTCGCTGAAGCTGTCCCCGTAAAAAACTCCCATGATGCCACGCTGCTTCATGACGTCATCAAACTACGTCTTTTGTTATTGTTTTGATTGAGACCCCTAGAGGCAGAAATTACATACTGTGTGTTTAACTTACATTAACAAGTTTGATACTAGGCTACTTACTATGAAACATACTATGAATTTACCTCGTAAAGGTTTATATCAGCCAATATATTTAATATAATATTTAATATATTAAGGGTATTATGTATGAGGCACAGCTGAGGTTAATAACAGAAACGAGTGTTGCATTATTTTCTAAAGAGTTACGTAGGTACAAGTGACAGAAATATTTACTTAATACAGAAAAAACAAAAGAGAACGGAAAAATATGAAAGAACAATATTGTTTTTTTTGTGTTTGTGTTGCTGCGTCTGTTTCAGTAAAAGGCACAGAGCCAGTTCAGTTCAGTTCAGTTCAGTCCAGATCAGATCAGATCAGATCAGATCAGTCCAGTCCAGTCCAGTCCAGTCTAGTTCAGTTCAGTTCAGTTCAGTTCAGTTCAGTCCAGTTCAGATCACTCCAGTCGAGTTCAGTTCAGTTCACTTCAGGTCAGTTCAGTTCAGTTCAGTTCAGTCCAGTTCAGATTAGTCCAGTTCAGTTCAGTTCAGTTCAGTTCAGTTCAGTTCAGTTCAGTTCAGTCCAGATCAGTCCAGTCCAGTCCAGTCCAGATCAGTCCAGTTCAGTTCAGTTCAGTTCAGTTCAGTTCAGTCCAGTCCAGTCCAGTCCAGGCTTTGTTTTATTTTACAACATCTGTGAATGATTACAGTCTGCTGACTTTCCATGGAATAATCTGACTACTTTCTGTTGTATTCAGCGTGGGCTGGTTTCTTCCAGAGAAGCAAAATCATGAATCTGGAATTCATGATTCAATAGTTTTAAAATACTAAGTTTCAAGTTTTAAATAACTTTGTAAAGTCAGAGGTTTCCCGCTATTCTTTAGAGTAACACTCCATGGCATTTCCCTCTGTCTGTCTGTCTGTCTGCTCCTCTCTCTCTCTCTCTCTCTCTCTCTCTCTCTCTCTCTCTCTCTCTCTCTCTCTCTCTCTCTCTCTCTCTCTCTCTCTCTCTCTCTCTCTCCCTCTCTCTCTCTCTCTCCTTCTCTCTCTCTCTCTCTCTCTCTCTCTCTCTCTCCCTCTCTCTCCACAGTGATCCAGCCTCTATCAGTTCATAAATCTTCTCCTCTGTTCTAAGCAGTCTGGTCACTCGTTCCCAGTGTTGGGGGTAAAAAGTAAAAAACAAGTAATCTGATCAGATTACTTTTTTGTGGTAACGAGTAACTTGACGCGTTATGTAATCAGTTATTAGTTACTTTCTCAAAGTTACATTTCGTTACTTTTATTTTTCTTTCAAATGGTTAAATGTTTAGTTAGTGTAAATAAAAAAAAAAAAGTTATTGTACTAAAAGCAGACTGCAGCAGGCTGGAGGTTACGCCTCGCTGTCAGAATGAACAACAATAACCTGCAGAACTTGGAAATATTCACATTACTTTGAACTGATGACAGAGAAGGATCTGAACATTATTAACTGTAAGTTTAGCTTTCACTATCTAACCTGAGGATTTGAATAGAAAGCTTGTGAGTCAGTCTGCCGTTTATTCTGAGTCCAGACCGGATCAGTTCAGGCTCATCGATCACCGGGTGAAATTAGTTTGAAGTTTGACATTCACCGGTTGATGCACCTTTTAACATCAATAGCTCCGTGTCGATAGCATATTTTTTTCTCAAATTAGGCTTTTTTATAGAGAGGAACACGGAGCCAATGTTTCACAGTGTTGATAAAGTCTGTCCAAGACCCACTAAGTGTTTACTGTGAACCAGGAGACTGAAAGCTGCTTGATGTTTTCTTTAGACAACAGCAGCTTGTTACTTCAGACTGTGTCCCAAACCTGATGATTAGTGATGATTTCTGTACATTAAGAGCGATGACATCAGCAGAAGACGCATTTTAAAGGCATGATTTGACGTGGGTAACGTGAAACTACTCTAACGCACTTTTAATAAAGAATAACTTAGTAACGTAACTAGTTACTATTTTTAGGGCAAGTAACGAAGTAAAGTAACTAGTTTCCGGTTTGTTTGGAATCAACAGAAGAAGAAGAGCTGGGTAGTTAGCACAGACAGAGAGAAGAGAAACTCAAACTGCATCAACAGGAGATCCAAGCTCCGCCCACACTGTTTGATTGACAGGTGACCAGTCTGCGCTCTCACCTATCATCATGGTGGAGAAGGAGGCGGTCTGGGTGAACTGCCGCTCGATGAACTTGGCGGTGAAGGTGGCGAGGCCGGCCACCAGCGCCGCCAGGAAGACCTGAGCCAAGACCACCAGCAGGAAGACGGGGCTGCGCAGCGTCCGCAGGGCGATGCGAGGGAAACCTGAGGGGGAGGGGGGGGGCAGCATGAGGGGGGGGGGGGGGGCAGTGTGAAACCTGGAGTCTAATGGTACGTTTCCACAGGATCCATAATTTCCACGCTTCCCATTCATTTTCTATGTAAGCAGCCGTGCAATGCATTCTGGGAGCGCCGCGGTGCATTTGGAGAGACGGGGCATCACATTGGCCCCTCCACATTTGCATAAAGTTGAGGTCTAGGCTACTTTATGCAAATCAGGGGCATCCAGCGCGTCTCGCCGCCTCTGGAAACTCCCGAAACTCCCGAACAAACTTTTAAACTAACCGCTGTCGATCTAAAGTGAAGACAGACTGAGCAGCTGCAGCCTCAGATGTTTTCAGAAACACATTTCGGTGAACTATTTTCATAATATAAGAGAAAGTTTGCAAACGAGCCGCAATGTTTTTCCAGTTTGAAATCCGGGGGCAGACGGCCCAGCGAGTGACAGCGTTCGTCCAATCAGGTGCAGCGAGGAACCGATATGGAAACTCGCCTATCAAGCGTCTGATACTGGGCGATCCCTCGAGTGAAATGAAGCTCCTGTGAAAACGTACCATAACAATCATCACATCATTCTCAGTACTCCCTTAAAATAACCTTACATTTACATGAATTCATGACTTAATTCATGCTAAATCCCCTTGAAATTAATTAAGGGAGTTATTAATGGAGGAGCCTCCATCAAAACCTCCTTAAACACATCTTAATTTCCTGACTCTGTACTTTCTAATTGAAAGTCTTAAAATTCAGGGAGACAGGAACTCTCCCTTAATCACCCTTGAAACCATGTATGAAAGACATGAAAAATCTCTAGTCACGTGTCGTTTAGCAAATCATCTTCATTGCGTTTGGCTTCGGCAAAACCGTTTTACCCAATCCACAAGGTTCTGGATGGATATGATCGCCTTCTGCCCAGGGACTACGGATGGAAGTTAGCTTACAGCTTTATCTGGCACAATATATTTATTGAACACTGTCCCTGTCAAATAAACAGATACAATTAAAAAATGATGCAAAAGAGCAGAATTCTGGCTACTCTTTATCATAAACGCTAATCAGGGTTCAGTGAGGATGAACCCACCTGAACTCAGTTTATCATCTTTTTATTTGCAGAAGTCACCGTCTGTTTATGCGAGCCTGCTGCAGGAGAAGTTAGGAATGTGTTTCAAAGCAGGACCGGTGAAGGTGTCAGCCTGCTTCAGACTCCTGAGTCTCGTCCCTCCACTCTTCAGATTTTGTGGAGCGATTCAGAGAGTCTGGAGTTTCCCTCGTCAGCGGCTTGTTCTCGCTCTGAGAAACGATCGAGCCGATCGGTGGCTTTGTGGGCGGGGCTAAAGTTTGAACCGTTTGTGTGCCAGTTTTTCATCGGCGATTCGGCAGAATAGATTTGTTGAATTCACCTCCTTAACCCCTTATTGTCTTTGACAATATTTTTGTCAAAATCTAAAGTAAAATTGTGGAAGAAAATTCAACATATGTATTAACAGCTGAACTGGGGTCAGCTCAGAGAATGTAAGGTTTCATGATGTATGGTCACCTCTCTGTAACCCTTGTGCCATAACCTGCTATGCCAGAGGTCTTGTTGTCAGAGTGGCTCCTGGATGTCTCTCAGATGTCTATGGAAGCTCTAACTGAAGACATAACCTGTTGCTTCTACTGTACTTTGGTGACCTGTTCTAATGTCAGCACATTCTGTACGTCCTTGAAAGAAACATAAAGGACTGGTTCAATCTCTTCCTCTTTGAAGAAGTGTACGTAGCCTCCTGCTGTGCGCATCTCTTCCTCTCATGAGACTCCTTTTAATAAATATATATTCAAGTAAGACCCCAGACCTCTGACTCCAGAACATTTCTTCAACAAAAATCCAAAGCTGCTATAGAGTCTTGCTTTAATCCAAGACATGACAGTGACATCTTGTCCACTTCTGTAATACTCGTTGCCTTTTAGTTCCTTCGGCCCTGAAACAGGAAACAGAAGAGGAAAGAGACGACTTACTTTTGAGGAACTGGAGCAGGGAGAGTTCCTGCAGCGGATCTGTCTTCTCCGGTCTGGACTCTTCGTCTCCCGCGGCGTCCTGGACAGACGTGGAAGCAGAACATCACACACCGGACTTGTTTTCACTGCTGGTTTCGAAACCTCTCTAACCCCCAACAGTCTGACACGACTCTGTTTACATGGACAGCAATAATCTGATATGAACCCGATTAAGACAACAGTCTGACTAACAATTTGCCGTGTGAACAGTATTTTCTGATCCCCTTAACCTGAATAGTTGGAGTAAGCAGAATCTCATTAAGACATGTGCAGCATTCTGGGTTCAGTCTCATTACTGAAGCGGTTCAGACTGTAAACACCTGAATCCAACCAGGACTCTCTCTGGACCGCCTGACTCTCCTCTGCCTTCCAGAGGCTGAACTGGTTTCAGAGGAGAAAGAGACTGACAGCAGGAAACAGAAGGAGAGGCTGAAACTGAGCATGCTCAGGATTTTAGAGGGAAACGGAGATCATGAAGGTTTCAGTAAAGTCTGAAACCGTCCGAGTCTCCGGTGATCCTCCTCAGTCCTGCTGACCGGACCAGCTGGAGACAGGAACATGAAGGGAACAGATCTATAAGCAACACATGGAGACACATTCATCTGAATATTGTCTCATTTAGAGTAATAGTCACTGCTGTCCCTCTGGGGTTGCCTGGGTCCAGACCTTTGACTCCGCCCACTCCACCAGTTGACTGATTCTGGTCTGGCATCGTGACATGAAACAGCGGTTTCTCGGTTGAAAAATGATCGGTCCAATGAGCGCCGGGGGGGGGGGGGGGGGGCTAACGATTAGCCAATTAGACTGCAGATGGAAATGGAGAGTAACGAGTTGACAGTTCTGTCTGATACCAGGCAACCTCTGGGGCCATGTCTGCACTCATGGTGCTGTGACGCACTTTGGATAAAAGCGTCCACTCAACAATTGTTATGAACTTGTTTTAACAGCAGAAGTTTCACATTAAAGCACCAGACTCTGTTCTCTAGCAGCGTTTTCCACAGAAATGTGTGGCTTGGCGAAGATAAGATGGTGAGGCTTCTGGGGAAAAAGCTCGAAGGCCATGTGTGTCTCCACTGAAACAAATACAACTGCAATTCTCCTGGGGAGGATGTAGCTCCTTTGGTGGAGGGAGTGTTTGTGTGTGTGTGTGTGTGTGGGGGGGGCTTCTGCAAGGGCTTGTGGGAGATCTTGAGTTATTAACCTATTTTACTGCCAGAAAGAGCACAACATGAAACTAAGGTGAATGTATTTACTGGCAACGATATCAATAAAGTGAAAGATCATGAAGCAACAAAGTCTGAGCTTCTCCTATATTCCTGCATCTCTTCAGATCAGACAACCGATTGGAGGAACTGTCAGGCTCTTTCTCTCAAAAGCAACTTCAACTTATGACGTATTTTCACACAAAAAATAAACCCCCCCAAACGATTTTATCTAGTACTCATGCTGCCTTCAGGTGCTTCTCGAGCTCGTAAATCTTCTGAGGCTGGAAGTCGTAAATCCGAGTTGTCACCCATTCAAGTGCTTTTGCTCAGAAATAAAAAACAAATGGATCTGTGAAATTTTTTTTTTCTGCCTGATGTTTTTACTTTGGGATCAAGAAAAGCTCAAGTGCTGCGGTGGCTTCAGAATAAAGAGGAGAAAATCCATGTCAGGCATAAATAATGTTTTAGTTTAATAAAAACAACGTGACACAAAAAAAGTGAAAAAGTGAAACTAGAAACATACAACAGGCTGTGGCCGGAATGGATCACTATCTGAGTTTTAGGGCACTAATAGGTACATCAGACATTTTTTATTAGTGTCTGAATCGCAAAATGATATTGTGGAATGATGTTGAGGGCATTACATATTTCCCACAATGCACTGTAATATGTAGTGAACAAGCCTGGTCACTAAAACGGTGAAAGTACCAGAATGCATTGCGTGTCTGTCGTCAGCTGGCCGTTACCAAGCAACCAAGCTGTAACCCTTCTGTGGTTTTATAATGATGACATCATCCTCTACTTCACCAAACCTCGTTTACTAATGCAAGTAAATAAACTTTTTTTGGTTCCAAAAAGACGTCAAGCTATTCTAAAGATGTTTTCTTTTAACTGTCAATTCATAACTAATTATAAATGCATGTTTTGTTAAGCTAATTTGAGCTGGTTAACACTAACATTAACATGTCTGTCTGTTGTTCAGGAAGGTCTTTATCTCTAGCTGCAGGTTATACGGCACAGAGCTTATTGTCAGGTGTTTTTTGTTAATATCAGCTAGTGAGAATCCAAAACCTGAAGGAAACCTCACAGCTGGATCAGTGAAGAGCTGCTGTGTGAAAATAAACAGAAAAAAGAAGCCGAACACAACTCCGACACAGAGAATATTTATTCACAGACATAAGGTCGGAAAACGCCTTAACGTTTAATGTCAGCTAGTGACTCATACACGGCTTTGAAGGAATATTGGTCAAATGTGAGCTGAAACATTTGTTTATGTGACTGGTGAACGCAGACGCAGGTTGATGATGAATGATGATGAATGAAGTGTCTGAATTCACTCATTAATCATGTGTGATTTACCGCTAATTAGTGCACTAATAGAGCAGCACTATATAGGGAAATACATCATTGTTGCCATCAGTTATTGAGATGCTGACAAGCGTCTCATCTCGACAACAAATTCTGACTTTACCTTTCATATTTATCGCCTATTTCAAACAGTGGTTTGTTTGTTTGGAATAAATAGAAGAAGGTAGAATGAATAGAAGAAGCAGCGGTCTACATTGAGCGACTTTTATTTTTATGGTATTTTGGTTCAGTGCAAAACACCAAAGCCGCTGATCACTGAAGGTGTCGTCGAAATGAAGAAAAACAAGATTAATGCAGATTTTTACTTTAAACTCACAGTATGTAATTTCTGCCACTAGGGGTCTCAATCAAAACAATAACAAAAGACGTAGTTTGATGATGTCGTGAAGTAGCGTGGGATCATGGGAGTTTTTTTACGGGGACAGCTTCGGCGACAGAACGCAGCAAACAGGAATGAATCATCTGATCCGTCACAGTGAGAGATAAAAACAACAGAATGAAAAAAACAACAGAGCGGCTAGAGCGGCTAGCTGTATTGCCAAAAGTATTGGCTCACCTGCCTTGACTCGCATATGAACTTAAGTGACATCCCATTCTTAATCCATAGGGTTTAATATGACGTCGGTCCACCCTTTGCAGCTATAACAGCTTCAACTCGTCTGGGAAGGCTTTCCACAAGGTTTAGGAGTGTGTTTATGGGAATTTTTGACCATTCTTCCAGAAGCGCATTTGTGAGGTCACACACTGATGTTGGACGAGAAGGCCTGGCTCTCAGTCTCCGCTCTAATTCATCCCAAAGGTGTTCTATCGGGTTGAGGTCAGGACTCTGTGCAGGCCAGTCAAGTTCATCCACACCAAACTCTCTCATCCGTCTTTATGGACCTTGCTTTGTGCACTGGTGCACAGTCATGTTGGAACAGGAAGGGGCCATCCCCAAACTGTTCCCACAAAGTTGGGAGCATGGAATTGTCCAAAATCTCTTGGTACGAAGCATTCAGAGTTCCTTTCACTGGAACTAAGGGGCCAAGCCCAGCTCCTGAAAAAACAACCCCACACCATAATCCCCCCTCCACCAAACTTTACAGTTGGCACAATGCAGTCAGACAAGTACCGTTCTCCTGGCAACCGCCAAACCCAGACTCGTCCATCAGATCGCCAGATGGTGAAGCGCGATTCGTCACTCCAGAGAACGTGTCTCCACTGCTCTAGAGTCCATTGGCGGTGTGCTGTACACCACTGCATCCAACGCTTTGCATTGCACTTGGTGATGTATGGCTTGGATGCAGCTGCTCGGCCATGGAAACCCATTCCATGAAGCTCTCTACGCACTGTTCTTGAGCTAATCTGAAGGCCACATGAAGTTTGGAGGTCTGTAGCGATTGACTCTGCAGAAGGTTGGCGACCTCTGCGCACTATGCGCCTCAGCATCCGCTGGCCCCACTCCGTCATTTTACGTGGCCTACCACTTCGTGGCTGAGTTGCTGTTGTTCCCAATCGCTTCCACTTTGTTATAATACCACTGACAGTTGACTGTGGAATATTTAGGAGCGAGGAAATTTCACGACTGGACTTGTTGCACAGGTGGCATCCTATCACAGTACCACGCTGGAATTCACTGAACTCCTGAGAGCGACCCATTCTTTCACAAATGTTTGTAGAAACAGTCTGCATGCCTTGGTGCTTGATTTTATACACCTGTGGCCATGGAAGTGATTGGAACACCTGATTTCAATTATTTGGATGGGTGAGTGAATACTTTTGGCAATATAGTGTAGCTGGACGACTTCCTTCCTCACTCTCTGACGGATCATCTGGTCTAGTCGTTTTTAGCTATTTTAATGCGGAAATGTATATTGTAACTTTAAGACAAATAATCTCACTGAACGGGCATGTAGCTCAGTAAACTGAAACAGGCTTGATGAGTCTCTCCATTAGCCGGTGAGTCACAGTGTAAACTAATGCAAATTAGATCCTACGTTCATTACACTATGAATCACAAACCGCTGTGTAAACAATCTGACGTCTTTGCAACAGAGGGAGAGTCTCCTCCTCTCTTTCTCCCTCACTCTCACACTTTTTCACATTTCTCCCTCTCTCTCTCTCTTTTTCTCTCTCTATCATCCCTCTCTTTCCCTCTCTCTGTTCACTGAAGGATGAACCTGATTTTGACTCTGTTGAACTAACTGTTGTATGAATATCTCTCTCTCACTTAAAGGACCGCACTGACTTTTCATTAGTTGGGCCCTTTTGTTACTTTACCCAATATACAGGAGGACTGACACCAAGATCCTCTGTGTGTCTGTGCTAGTTAGCTCTGTCTGGTTTAGCATGCTAACGCTTTAGCATACAGAATGCTAAGTAACTGTAGGCGATTAGCATTATCCAAAATATGAAGATAAACCTTTTAGTAATCCACAGTTGGTTTTGGTTTTTATTCTTTGGCCTGTAGCCTACATAACTTCTGAAAACTAAATCTCATCTTCATCATTAGAGAAATCCATTATGAAGCAACAGGACAAAAGCTTTAGCTGTCTGGCTAACTCTGTGAATGAAACGCGTTAGGCTACGCTTTGTCTATTTTATCAATCCACTAATCATTAAAATAGACTATCAGCCGTTGAGCTGCGGCTGTTCTCATTTTCTCACTTTTAGCATAATGCTGGTCGCCTGCCATTACTTAACATACTGTATGCTAAAGTGTTAGCATGCTAAACCGGACAGAGCGATCTACCAGAGACACAGAGAGGAGTTTGTTGCACTGACCTCCCAAAAAAATGTGTTGTACCTACAAGTATTCTCTCTCTCTCTCTCTCTCTCTCTCTCTCTCTCTCTCTCTCTGCCTCTCTCTCTCTCTCTGTGTTTCTCCCTCTCTCCCTCTCTCTCTCTCTCTGTCTCTCTCTCTCTGTCTCTCTCTCTCTCTCTCTCTGTGTTTCTCCCTCTCTCCCTCTCTCTCTCTCTCTCTCTCTGTCTCTCTCTCTCTCTGTGTGTTTCTCCCTCTCTCTCTCTCTGTCTGTCTCTGTCTCTCTATCTCTCTCTCTGTGTGTTTATCTCTCTCTCTCTCTCTCTCTCTCTCTGTCTCTCTCTCTCTCTGTGTGTTTCTCCCTCTCTCCCTCTCTCTCTCTCTCTCTGTCTCTCTCTCTCTGTCTCTCTCTCTCTCTCTCTGTGTTTCTCCCTCTCTCCCTCTCTCTCTCTCTCTGTCTCTCTCTCTCTCTCTCTCTCTCTCTCTCTCTCTCTCTGTCTCTCTCTCTGTGTGTTTCTCCCTCTCTCTCTCTCTGTCTGTCTCTGTCTCTCTATCTCTCTCTCTGTGTGTTTATCTCTCTCTCTCTCTCTCTCTCTCTCTCTCTCTCCCTCTCTCTGATGGATGACTCTCTGCTTAACTTTAATGAACTCACTAAAGTTACATAACGGGTCGACCATCAATCACTTCCTCTTGGGTGTCATAAAGTCTTGAGCTGACTTGCTGGTGAAAAATGAAAATTGCAGCTCAAACAGGAATATTTTCTGCTTATTCTACTTTGTTGGTGCCCTTTGAACTGCCACTGATTTTGGTTCTTGTATTGTTGCCAACATGAATACAAGCTAAATCTACTGTTACACTTGCTGTGAGTCACTCTGGATATCAGCCAAATGTCTACATTGTGAAATGAAAATATACTATAACACTGCAGCAGATCTTAACTTGAAGGTACAGTTTATACAGTTTGTGACCTGAGGGGAAAGGCAACAACAGTTCAGTCAAATATCTCTTGTGTGAGAGAAAATCGAAAGTTGGGTTGAATCTTGGCTGCACTCTGGAGTTAAATGACACGCAAACGTTTTGCTCTGCTGAGTGCTTTAACTGGCATTGAGAAATGTACTTGTGTGTGTGTGTGTGTGTGTGTGTGTGTGTGTGTCTCAACTGAGGGAGTCTCGGTAGATTGAACGCTGCACTCACTCAGTGTCATTTTACAGCATTGAGCAATCCTTGGCACCAAGCGCCTGATTTCTCCCATAAAACCTGTGCAGAGTTCAGTTTGTTGTTTCGGTCTGGGCCGGAGCCAAAACCAACACTGAGACCAGATTCCTTTCTCTGTTGAGGCAACTGAGGCCAATACGTACAGAGCAGACTTACAAATCTATCTAATGACTTCATATTTATTAATATACTTTATTTACTCAGGGAAGATTTACTGAGGACGCACTGTAGGATCTTTTTCCATTAGAGGAAAAGAGCTGCCCAGTGAATTAAACCACAGTCTGCTCCTGTCCTCTGCAGCAGTCAGGTGCCAGGTGCCTTGCTCAGAGGCATCTAGACCAGAGGTTCTCAATTGTTTTTCAGCCAAGGACCCCTTACAAGATAGAGAATATACCGGGGACCCCCTCATTCTGATTTGTGATTTTGGGCTATATAAATAAAAATTGACTTGACATGTATGTCCCTTGGAATAATCTGATGTAGCCTATTTTTTACACTTCTATAGTCTTAGTTATGTGAAAGAACAACACAAGAGAAATGTATTAGAAAGATATTGGATATGTATTCAAAATATTTGCACCATCTCATAAAACCATAAAGCAATCAATCAATTAGCTGCAAGGCACGCTGTACCTAAACAAAATATCAAAGGGAAATCAGGAGAAAAGTGCTAATTTGAAATGCATTTCAAAAAAACTTTTTTTATATCATGATAATTTAAATGAATCTGAAAACTTTTCACGGACCCCCTGGCAGAGTGCCATGGACCCCTAGGGGTCCCTGGACCCCACTTTGAGAACCACTGATCTAGACAGTAGTCAGGTAGCAGAGCATCAGTATCAGACTGTCAGCCTCTATCAGCCTCTACTCTGCGTTTTCCATTGTTTGGAGGGAAGTCTACTGGATCGCTTTACGGCACAAAACAGGAAATCACTTCCAACATGTTGATCCTCTTCAGGGAGGGGGAGGGGGGCAGAAAGCAATGGGGCTGATGGGAAATGTAGTCTTACTGTGGAGAAACACTAGAACTAACAATAGTACTGGTGTGAGATAGAGGAGACCAACCGTCTCCAACATGCTCTCATTACAGTCATTAGACCAAGACAGCAACTTTAATTTGACAATTATAGATTGATGTTTAAAACTGCTAGACCTCTGCTGCACCTTTAAGGTTTATACTGTTTCACTGAACCTCTGATCTGGAGGGTAAGATCATCATGACTTCCTGTTTACCAGCACAGGGTGTGATGCAACTCTCCCTCAGGCGGTTAAACCAGCTTGGGCACTTGCGTAGAAACCTTGGACGCCAAGGAAAGGAGCATGGGTAAGAGAGGGTTTGTCAATGCTCCTCCCATCACAGGTGTTTGGTTAAATTGAGGCTCGTCATCCCCAGAGGGCTCAACGATAAAATCTGGCACCTACACAACACGACACCAGGGAACCAGGAGCCATGGAGGGCCGAGAGTCTGCAGGTTTTCATTCCAACCAAAGACTCCAGGTGAATTCACTGATTAGCAGCTTCAACCAGAGAGGAGGAACCACAGAACTTGAGTAGAACAGTCATTCCCATTCAAATCAACGGTCCTGAATGATCGGAGCGGCGGCCATTTTTTATGTGAACCGTTGGACTAGCTTCTGTATAAAGCGACTCTGTATAAACAGCAAGTCACTGAGCTGAGAGGTTTTACAGCAGGAACCAAAGCAGTGGAAACACTTCAGCTGAATGGAGTCACTCTGCCTCCAGCAGGTGGAGCTCTGTCACCTGCTGCTGCCTCTTTTAACTCTGTGCAGTTAGTGGAAGTGTTTATAGTTGAGTTAATCTGTTTCAGCTGATGTCTGTTAGCTATTTGAAGTTAGCAAGTGCTAACTTTTCTTGTCCACTAAAGGTAGGCTAAGCCAGTGATTCTCACGGACCCTTAATTTAGTTGACATTAGGGCCACGGACCCCCATTTGATGAGATTTTGTCTCTCAGACCCAAATCTGAAAATATTTTTTTGTTAGATAATGATTTTGTCCAGAATTCCATGACTATCTGTAGATAACAGTGACACTATGATCAAAACAGTCATTATTCTACATTATGTCATTGTGTTAACTTCTTGTAAATTAAATAATGGTGAAGTTTAACAATTCATAAATTTGCTGGGGACCCCCTGGAACCCCCTCAAGGACCCCTGGTGGTCCCCGGACCCCACGTTGAGAACCACTGGGCTAAGCTATGTTAGTTTATAGCATTTAAGGGGCTGTATTAAGTTAAAGGGACCTGCTTGATTATGCTAATATGCTGATTTTGACTAGAAGAGCTAGAGAGAGAAATACAGTCTTTGATAAAGCTACGTTAGCCTTGCTGCTAACGTATTGTCACCATAGCAACTAACACTTAAAATTCCATATTGGCCATTTTATGCTGAACTAGCCAAATTAGCATGACAAACAGTGGAGGAACCGTTTGAGCCATTCGAGCTCTGTGGATGGAAGTGATCAGTGAAGTCACCTGGGTCACGTTCAACAGCCTCAACATGTTGCAAACAGCAGGTTTAAAAAGAAACGGTAGTGCGTTGAACGTCCTGTTGCAAAGTGTTTCTTACGTTGTTATGGCAGTTGAGAAGAAATATTTACAATAATTTATGCTAGATGAAATTACTTATGACAAACATGGTTCTTTACATCCTCAGTGTGCCCCAGGTAAAGCACTTGTACAGCAGATGTGATTGTGAATCCATGGAGCGCATATCATATTTTAAACGAGGACCTGGTTTAATCTTTGGCTGCAGTGCAAACCTGCAGATTCTCGATCCTCCATGGCACACGGTTGCTACACCGTCTACACCTCCACTCCTCCACTCCTCCACACCTCCACTCCTTCCTCCACACCTCCACTCCTCCACTCCTCCTCTAGATTACACCAGAAGCTGAAGAACAGGTTGAAGTAGGGCTTGTTGGGATCGTACAAACCTCTTTGGACATGTTCCTGGGGAAGTAGAGGTAGGGCAGCGAGGTGAGGAACAGGAGGCAGGAGGCCACCAGGAAGCCGAGCCACCAGGCTCCGACCCAGCGCAGGTCCTGAGGGTCCAGAAGGATCTCATCTGGTAAAGAGCACACAGCACGGGGCAGTCAGGTTATGAATGAATATAGCCATGAATCAGAAACAAAAGGAAATGAAAAATAGGCAAGTTAAGCCTTGATTTGTGTTGCACATTTCATGTATGGCGTACAACTCAAAGTGCTTCACACTGACAGTAAAATGATGAAATAAGACTTTGCAAATGGACCAAACAACAAGGAACAACCAAGAGATTCCTGTTAGAAGACCTGAGGATCTCTCAGCAGTGGACCTTATCAGAACATCACTTAGATACACAGGTGCCAAGTCATGGAGAGATTTGTAAACCACATCCGACCTGCTCGTTCTGTCTTTTCCTGGGAGAGAAACGGACGCACTGCTGTAATATTAGTGAGATGTTAGACAGCTGATTGGGTGAAGTTCTGGATGTCTGTTTGTCAGCAAGATATCTCAAAACGTTACAAACGGATTTCGCTGAAATTTGGTGGACAGATCGTCACCGGCCCAAGAATCAGCTGATTCTGACCTGTCATGCTGCGTTCATGTGCTGATGGGAAAGTCTGAAATCCGGGACTATTTTCTTTTTTCCATTTCTTTTATTAATTTTCATCTGTTTTATTTCCACAATTTCTCCTGCAGATCAACAACACAGCGACTGTTCCTGAGCCACACAGACAGAGTGTGTTGTATCTGGCACAAAGACTGTGATAACTGACACGACCATCTCAGGTTTTACTGCAGAGCGGTAACACCAAACAGGACACACACACACACACACACACACACACACACACACACACACACACACACATTCATTTACGCCACACGGTATAAAGAATGCTCTGGTTTTTGTTCAGACTTGCCTCCGTCAAGCTCCATTAATCCCGAGGCTTCAACCTGCAGAGTTCAGTTTCATCGTTCCCAGACTCTACTGTGACTCTGCTGTGACTCTACTGTGACTCTACTGTGACTCTACTGTGACTCTGCTGTGACTCTACTGTAACTCTGGATACGATATGATACGATACAAAATACTTTATTAATCCCCCCAGGGGGTAAACTGAGTGCCACCATTCATATAGATATATATATATATAGACATATATATCTACTGCGTCCTCTCTCCTCTACTGTACATATTGTACACTAATGACTGCCGCAGCATGTACGAAAACCATCACATCTTGAAGTTTGATGGTGATACAGTCATAGTGAGCCTGCTAAATAGTGAGGAAATTTCCCATGGTCCTGTTGTTGACTACTTTTCAAATTGGTGTGATGAATCGTTTTTAGAACTGAATGTGAAAGACTAAAAATATGTGTATTGATTTTAGACGTTCCCACCCCTCTCCTGTCAGTACAGTGATTGATGGCCAGAATATAGAAATAGTGGAGTCCTACAAGTATTTGGGAACTATATTAGACAATAAACTGACATTTGAGAGTAATACCGACATGGTGTACAAGAAAAGCCAGCAGCGTCTCTTTTGTCTCAGGAAACTCTCTAAGTTCCAGGTTGACAGGACCCTGATGACAATGTTTTATCGATCTTTTATTGAGTCTGTGCTCACTTTCTTCTCTATCTGCCTGTATCAATCTCTCAAGGTAAAACACAAAAATGTACTCAATAAGGTGGTTAATATCTGTAGCAAAATAACTGGCACTGCTCAGGAAACTCTGCAGGATCTTTACAACAAACAGTTATATAAGAAAGCAGAATCCATCCTGTCTGATTGTTCCCATCCTTTACATCAACGGTTTCAGTTTCTGCCATCTGGTTCCTCCTCAGACTTCCACTAGCTAAAACCAACAGATACAAACACTCCTTCATACCCTCTGCCATCTCCCTCCTAAACTCTAGGAGGAAAAGGTAGTTGTCTGCATAACATGTATCTTTTAATTAACTGCGTATTTTTTATTTTTATTTTTATTGTGTATTTATGTCTTTGGTCTTGCTGTATTTATGTGCCCTGTGTTTTATGTGTGCTAAATGTATGCGTCCCACTGCTGCATAACCAATTGCCCCACCGGGGACAAATAAAGTTATTGAACTTGAACCTGAACTTGACAACAGGCAGGACAGTAGGAAAAGGCAGGTATCTCAAGGCGGTACAAAATAAGTGGAGAGCACAACACCGTAATACATAGTGTAAACATCAATGTGACTGTACTAGTATATGTTAGTGGTTATATAAGACATCAACATATTCATGGACACCAACATTACCACACTCCTCAGTACAAACACCATCCTAGTCATCAACATCATCATCAGATCATCATCGTCATCAACAACAGTGACAGTCAGAGACAATGTTCATTAGAAAACTTCACAGCAGGTGCAGAGACTTCCTGAACCTCTGATCAGCTGGGCAGAACACACCTGACGCTGAACGAGCTCTGCAGTTCGCTAAAAACACTGTACACTGGATGATCCTCATTTTGCAGAACACTCTTGACTTTCCTACCCATCCTTTGCTCCGTGACCACTTCTAGCGAGTCAAGGGGTCAAGCCAATAATGGATCCTGCCTTCCTGATCAGTTTATCGATCTTGTTTCTGTCCCCTGAGCTTAAGCCGCATCCCCAGCAAACAACAGCATAAAATAGACCACTTGCTAAAATGCTTTGATAAAACACGTGCAGGAGAGACCTGCTGAGGAAAAACAGCCTGGACTGGACCCTTTTAAAGATGGCACTGGTATTCTCTTTCCAGTCCAGCCTATTATCCACAAGGTACACCAAGGTACTTCTAAGAGGAAACCACCTCAATAGCCTCATCTTTAAACAGATCCAAAAATACAACTGGAACTGATAGAAATTAAGAGCCATATGCCTCCACACTTCTGTGTGTTCTCTGCATACTATACTACACATTCCCTGTACCAGCGTAAACCTTTATTTATTTTCTCCTTTCTTTATTTATTCTCTCTTCTTATACACTTAGCATTAGCTCTTTTTATTTGAGTTTTATTTATTTACTGTATTTCTTATCATATGTATTATATACCTTGTGTAAAGCACTTTGAATTGCCTTTGTGTATGAAATGTGCTGTAGAAATAAACTTGCCTTGCCTTTAAATAGAGTCAGATTTTAGTCATGCTATGGTTGATTTAAAAAACCTGGATAAACATCTGCCAGTTGTTTTTTTTTCTTTTCGTCATATTTCCGTCAATAAACAAAATCAAATTATTTCAAATATCGTCACTGGACAGAATATTTACTTGTCATAGTGTTTACTGACAAAACTGCAAAAAGCCTTCGCCAACGAGTGTTTGAGTCATGAATCCTGAGTGGAGCCTGGCTCTGCCTGCACCTGCAGTGTGTGCAGTGCTTCCATGTGCTGATAACAGACTGACACTGTGAACACACTGTGAACACACACTAACACACTGTGAACACACTGTGAACACACACTAACACACTGTGAACACTCTGTGAACACACACTAACACACTAACACACTGTGAACACACTGTGAACACACACTAACACACTAACACACTGTGAACACTCTGTGAACACACACTAACACACTAACACACTGTGAACACACACTATCACACCTGCAGCTTTCACTCTGCAGTTTCCTCTAAGTACGGTTCCTCCACTCTGGAGTCTGGTAAAGGGGTTAGGGTTCATGTGTGTGAATATTAGCCTAACAAAAAGTAATGAAGTGTGTAGTTTTTTTTACAATGTATGTCTCCATGCCACAACACTGTGTGTGTGTGTGTATGTGTGTGTACAGAAATGCCTTCTGTTTCTCATATCATACAGTATTGAAGAGTTCATTTGCAAAAACAGATAACTCCATTTGTATTCATTTGTATAAATCCTTTTTTCCAAGTAATATCAATCAAACAATTAAACTAGTAATGTATTACACCAGGCAATAATAATACTAAGAGCTTCTGGCCCCACCCACAGAGCTTCTGGCCCCACCCACAGAGCTTCTGGCCCCGCCCACAGAGCATCTTGCCCTGCCCACAATCAGTCTGAATAAAGCAATACAATGTTAAAGTCACTCGCAGTGTGAGTTTCCCAGATTAACAAAAGTAGGTCAGGGTGTGAAGTAACTGTTTGCTTAAACACACACACACACAGAGATGATAAAGCTACAGGGAGGCTACTAACCTAAACTCATTCATTGGTGAACTTAAAGTAAACACCGGCTTGTAGAATTTATCAGCAGAGGAACATGAAGTGAAAACCAGATCAGTCAAAACCAGGTCAGTGATCCTCCAGACTGAGGCTGCTGCTCCGGGTCCGAGGCGTTCAGGACCCGGGGGACAGTCAGAGTCCGGGTTTCTTCTGAATGTTGGAGCTCCTTCTTTCTGAATTTGGTATTCAGGACACATTGTGGTCTGTAGCAGCTCAATGTGTAGAGCAAGGCACTAAAACCACCAGGGTTAGAGGTTCAACTCTCACTGGACCAGCCACGCTAAAATATAATGTGACTGCTCAGTGAGACACTTCAGATGAAAGCGTCCACCAGTGTTACGTTCTGCAGCCTGGTCTAACATCAAAGTCACTATTGTTCTGGTTTGAAAAGCCTAATTTTGTTATAATCTACAAACCTGAGGCTAACCTGAAACTGTTTCAGCACAGCAGCCGGTTCTGTGAAGGTAGAATATGAATCTTTTTCATTAGAGATCATACGAATGTTGTATGAGAAGACTTTGCACTGACTGCACAATTGCAAATGAAGAAGGATATTTTTGTGCGGAGATGGACACCTGTAAGTCTGTATATGGCTGAATAGAAGAATACTTAAAAAAAAAAAAAAATATATATATATATATATACCTATTTCTCTTTTATTTTATTTATTTATTTATTTATTTTTATTTTTTTTTCTTATTTATTTTTATTTTGTTATTTATTTTTTTATTTTTATTTTTTTTTCTTATTTATTTTTATTTTGTTATTTATTTTTTTATTTTTTTTTATTTTTTTATTTTTTTATTTTTTTGCTTGCGATATTCTCTTGAAATAAGGTCTTTTCCCTCTTAAAAACTCTGATTGGTCTGAAAATGTTGGATGAGCTTGGCTGTCAGGGAACGTTCAAGATTGTATGTGATTGTATGTGATCAATGTATTATTCTGATTCTAAATAAAAATAAAAAAAGTGTCCAGAGCTGCTGAACTCAGGACCAGGATATCTTTCTGATCTGTTCAGAACAGTTGCCAAAGCTGTTTAAAGGTATAATATGTAACATTTCTGCATTAAAATATCTACAAACGACTAGACCTATGTTATATATTTTTTTGAGTTGTGTACTCACATTATCCCAAATGTTTCCAACAATGTTCAAACCCAGAGAAATCTGTAATTTTCTTCAAGGTAACGGTGCGTTTCATTTGGTCTCCTGTCATGGCGTCATATCCCCTTTACCCCCTAACTTCCTGTCATGATGTCATATCCCCTTTACCCCCTAACTTCCTGTCATGATGTCATATCCCCTTTACCCCCTAACTTCCGGGGAAACACGGGAAACACCAGATGATCCGTCAGAGAGTGAGGGAGGAAGTCGTCCAGCTAGCTGCTCTGTTATTTTTTTCATTCTATTGTTTATATCTTTTTTTTTATTCATTCCCGTTTGCTGCGTTCTGTTGCCGAAGCTGTCCCCGTAAAAAAAATCTCCCATGATCCCACGCTGCTTCATGACGTCATCAAACTACGTCTTTTGTTATTGTGTTGATTGAGAGAGCCCTAGCGGCAGAAATTACATACTATGGCGTTTAAATATGAATTTTCACCATGCCATAATATCATAAAATCACCAAATTTTGCACTTGTTTCGGTTGGTGTTGAACTGACTCCGCCTCCTGCAGGTTGCTGTCTGTGAAATAGTTTCTGCTCCCACCGCCTGTGAGCAACTTGTTGAATTTCACAGGAGCGGAGCAGCAGAACTCAGAGGTCAGTCAGGTGACAGCGGTTTACCGGACGATAACAAAGAAAACCCTCTGGGACAGGAAGTGAACATTTTCAGGACAAAGTGTCAGACGGATCCCAGAATTCACTTGCCAAATTCATTATTTCTCCAGCCGAATAAAAACCCTCAACAACAACAGACTGGTTACTGACGGTCACCAGTTATGAGGTTATTGAAGCTGGAGGAATATAAATATCTCAGACTTACTACTGACACTAAGCTCTGGTGGGACCGGTGTGCTCAGGCTGCTGCAAAGGAAACTGAACTCTTTTAATGTCGATCGCACTCTTATGGTTTTATTCTATAGAGCTTTTATTGAAAGTGTTCTGTGCTATGGTCTGGTCTGTTGGGATAGAGACTTGGAAAGCCACGCCCACCGCGGGGGAAAACGAACACACCGGGAAAAGCAGCGATCGGGAGGAAATGTTTTCAGATACGGACAGCCTGACGAGGTTTTCAAAGAATTATTTCAGCACACTGCCTCCAACAGAGAGGAGAAGCTACACTGAAAAAAAACTGGCCTCCATCAATGTCCTTTTTCAATAAAGCTGATAAATGATCCCACACAGTGACCTGAAGTGAAATACTTTGACATTTACCACTACTTCATTTAATCACCAGGTAAGATAATAAACTGACTTTGAATAATTTCACTTCATATTTAATAATCTGAAATACAGCTTTGCTTTTCAGACGATAAGTTAGAGCGACGCTGACGTGACATTGGGTATTAAAGTGGATTGTTGCTAAGTTAACTCTCTTATGTTAGCTAACAAGTCAGTGAGATTTCTCATTACTTTGCTCCTGGACTGACTCAATACAGAGCAAACTGTCTGAGACACATGAACACATGAACACATGAACACATGAACACATGAACACATGAACACATGAATCTGTTGTATAGAGGAACTGGCTCAGTGATGTTAGCTGAGCAGCCTGATGTTAGCACAGCATGCAGCTTTTAAACACATTTTAACATTCAGGTTATCTTACAAGAATATAACTAGATAATTACTGGTAAGTTACTGACCAGTGACAAAACACTGGCCACATTATAAGTGTATTTACTCTCAGGTCCCAAAGTTTCCCTCTTCCACCCTGAGCCTGTCAGCTCCTCTCTCCTTACAGTCTGGATCCACATTTTTCTTCTTATCGGCTCCTTGTTTTACTCGGGACACAAAAAACTGTAATTCACGGTTTTTCAGTTTGTTGGCTGTGCAGCACCACACAACAGCTGTTAGGCTGTTTAATTTGGGGAATAATGATCAATGATGTACATTCAGTCACACAAGGTGAATGGAGAGCGGTACAGCGGTTTCCCCCACGATGGGCGTGGCCTATTTTATGCACTGTCTCTATGGTAACGCTGAGGTGGCAAAAACAGACGGGTCAGGACTGTAAATGACAGGCGAGCAGCAGAGAGATCTAGCTCGCCTGTACTGGACCAGACTGAATAAAATAAAAAAGATAAGATGTGACAGACAGTAAAACCAGGAAGTCGTTTCTCCCTTCAGCCCCACCCAGTTTTTTTCTTTGAGTACCTCTGCTTGTAAATGATTTATCACATGATGTAGTCGAATATGCTGCTGCATTATGAGGTGTGCTCTTCACAGTATGCACTTTATCCGGATTTGTACATAGTATTATATGTGCTGTATAGTCTTACTATGTGAAGCTGTGTCAGTATTAGTATTATCAGTGCTGCACAGTATGCTTTTTTATCGTAAAAGGGGATTCCACTTTTACCATGTGACATGAGTGTGTGATGAATGTTGAAATAAGTGTTGTCTGCTGTAGTTTTTTAAGCTGCAAAACAAATTGCCGCAAAGAGGACATTAAAGGGCTCTATTCTATTCTATTCTATTCTATTCTATTCTATTCTATTCTATTCAATTCTATTCTATTCTACTGCAGCTCATCCCCAAAGGGAAGCTGGATGGCACTGATTTGCACTTTTACAAAGCTGCCTTTTAGGAGGCCGAAGGGCTTTACTGGATGTTTGATGGTAAAGTCTGGAGGGAGGCTGGAGGTTTGACCCACGGAGCCGTTTGGAAACCACTTGGTAGTTTAGTTTTGTATAGAAGTGTTTGGGATGCTGGTCATGACACGACCAAAACCATCCAGCGTCCCTCTGGGTCTTGGGCAGCTCCCAGTGTGAAGCTGGGAGAAAACAACATGCACACTCAGCAGAAGCAAAAGCTTCTCTGGATAAACAAAGAAAGAAAGTGGTTCATCTAAAAGGTGCTCAGTAACATAAAACAGCCTTATCAACCTGAGGCCGGTTTTACAAGCATCTGGCCTCCAGCCAGTGAGAGCTGATCTCCTCCAGACTGGAAATGAACAACAATGCATTTCCTGCTTCCTGGTTTGTTGAGCTGAAGGTTCAGTGGGTCTGATGTCAGATATGAGGCAGAGTGAAAGGTTTTGTACGCATCTTTTCATTAGTGTTCAGTTATTTGTTGCGATTCTCATTCCTCTGTTAATGAAGAACATGTACAGAGACCTACTAACACACACACACACACACACACACACACACACACACACACACACACACACACACACACACACACACACACACACACACAGACAGTGAGTGTGTTTACATGCACACTAATAATTCTATCTTAACCCAAATAAAACAATACTACTACTAACACTGTTGAAACTGTCATCTTTAGTCTTTATTTTATACTTTTATACTTTTATAAATATATTTTTCATTGTGGCACATTAATGCCTCAGTCAGGTTTCTTCTGTTTTTTCCAGACTGTCACCAGAGGCAGTAACTTTGCATCTGTACATGGAAACGCTGTAATGGAAATAATATCTAAAGCTGATTACTCCCTTTAACCGGTCAGTAATCGGTGTGCAGGTGAACATTACTCAGTGATTCAGGGATGGAACCAGAGCAGCAGTAATCGGATCCAGAGATGTTTCCATGGAATCACAGTTACTGCTGAGCGGATGTTTTAACTGGATCGTAAAATAAGAAAATGAGCCTGCTGGAGGCCTCGAGTCACTAGAAGAACAAATGAGAACAACATGAACGTTTTTCCTTTTTCTCCACACTGTCTTCTCCCCCTTTTTGGGAACAGCTGGTGTAGGAGCCGATCCATTTTTTATTCTATTTATTTCCAATATATCCGTTTGGAAATAAATGCTATCTGGAAACCATCAGATAATTTTTCATTAACACAGATGGTTTCATTTATGAAACAAAGTATCAGAGCTCTGAAGGTAGTTGTCTTTAAAGTCTCGTATCCTCCACTGTCCAGAGTTTTATTTAGTGTCTTTCTGTCCATTCAAAGCTGTGTGTGTGGTGTCATGAACCAAAAACACTCTCAATCCATTTCTCCACATTTCATTTTCCAGCATCTCTCTGATGCTCATTAATATTAACGACCCCTCCGTTCCGATCGGCTAACCGTTTCCAGAGTGAAACGTGAGACGCCGCGGCCCGGCGGCTACAGGTAGGGAAAACTCTCCGGTAATAAACAATGACAACCGCTCAACCGCTTTGAAAAAAACACTGTGTTAGTCTGTTATTTCTTACAAAAATGATAATGAGCGAACCTTTGTGACGTCACAAAGTTACGGAAGTCCAAACGGCTCGTTTAGAGGCTCGCTGCACTAATATGGATTGTGTGGATTTAGTTTTGATACTTTCACCATGTTTAGATAGACCATCCAACTCCTTTATCACCACAGAGGAGAGAGGAGTCCTGCTTTACACCATATGGGACTTTAAATGTTGGCACTCATTTCATTAGAAGAAGTGTCGCTCTTTTCAAAAGGCAGATGCCTCATTTTGGAAGAAACACTGTTTCTCCTGTAGAAAGCTGGGAGTCAGCTGAGTTCCAGCTAGTCCAAAATCTGATGAAGGATCAGCTCATATTTTTAGGTCAAAATATTTTTTTGTATACTTTATTATCCCCTTGGGGAAATTTGTCCTCTGCATTTGACCCATCGTATACACACACTAGGAGCAGGGGGCAGCTGCAGTACAGCGCCCAGGGACCAACTCCAGTTCTTCTGGGGGATTCGAACCCAGGACCTTCTTGCTGTGAGGTGAACAGTGCTAACCACTGAGCCACCGTGCCGTCCTCAAAATACTTTTCTACAGCCGGTCCTGGTTACTTCCTCCTGGCACACCAGTAGGCGACATAAAAATTCCAACCAATGAAACCATCACAGGTTTTAGAACGGCCCCTCCCAGCGTTAAGCCCCGCCCCAACATCCTGTTTCAACAGGAAATACAACAAGTTACAGAACAAAACACGTTACGCCGTTCCCCCGTGACTTTACCTCCAGTCATGCCGGCCTGTCCTCTCCCTCCCTGTCCCTCCTGCTCCTGGTATCGCTCACACACTCTGGCCTCATATCTTAAACTTTTCTCTCTTGTTTACAGGTGTAATTATGTCATTTGCTGCTCTGACCAGCTAAACTGCAGCGTCTCCTCAGTGTAAACAGGAAGTGATGCGGCAGCAGAGCGACTGAGCCGCTGCAGATTCTCCCTGTTTGTCCAAAATAAACTTTGATGCCAGTTTGCTCTCTGATGGGAAATCTCCTCCACACAGGAAGAGACCGATCCAGACTGAAGAGGGAAATCCAGAAGAGAAAGCTGGACTCACCAACGATGGCTGAAAATGGCACCTGCTACCAGATATATCGGAAAAACAAATTTCCTACTTGGAAATTTCACATTAATTTCACAAGTTGGATGATAAAGTCGGAAAGTCTGAGAAATATTTGCTACCTGAGTTTCCAAGTTCTGACGCAATGATGACCTTTAACCTTCTCAACTTAGTCAACAGTAAGAAAACTCTTCTAAACACATGCAGCTTTACTATCCATCACAGCTAATATTTATCTAAATTAAGTTTGTTAAATTAGCTTCTTCAGCTGCAGGACGGCCATGTTTGTTTATTGTTTGTCTTCTGGGTTTGATTTTCAAAATAAAATAGCACATGAAAGCAACGTTTACTTTCCCACCAGGACATGAACGCACAGGAAGAAGACGTTGAGCTCACTGACATCACTGCACAGGATTTCTGGGTAATGAAGTCCTCGACATTCAAACCGCCTCCCGCTGCCGTTTGCGGCCGCCAGCGTCGGAAGCAGCCAAGTGCAGCTTTAAAATGAAGATTATAAATGAATTTGACTTGACTTGAATGTATTTCACTCTGTCTTCGTCCTCTGAGACCAGATCTGTCAACTCTCCCGTTTTTTCCCGGGTTTCTCCTGTATTTTCACCCCCTCTCCCGCTGTGCTCCCGTTTGGTCGTTTTCTCCGTGAATCTCCCGTATTTCCCTTTTTTATTTTTACATATATATACAAAATCATACAAAATCGTAATTGGCCCAATCAAATTTTTTCGGTTAGATCCATAGACTATTTAACTTGGGAGACTATTTTCCCATTCCTGACCAGAAGTATGTTAAGTAACTAGTTAAGCCGATCCTTTTTGCTCTGAGAGTACAGCAGGGCAGGCAGGAAAGGCAGCTGGTCATTAGATCTCTGGAACCGAGAGATGAAACCCCTTTCATAATGTAAAAATGAGGGTCGGGTGGGGGTCCCGGACAATCTCCCTTATTTTCAAAGCCCGACGTTGACAGGTATGTCTGAGACACAGGAAGCGGAGGCGGCCGGGTCCTGCTGGACTCCGTCTGGACTCACCTGCGGAGAACTTGTCGATGTCGACGTAGAAGCGCAGCATGAAGGAGCCCATCATGAAGCCGAAGGCCGGGCCGATAGACGTCACCGCCAGCAGGATGCCTGCAGACAGGAGACAGCCGAGGAAAACATGAGTCCTGCTGCCAGAGCAACACACACACACACACACACAGGTATACTTAAGTCACTTTTAGGGTATTTACATAGACTTACATTCATTTCCTGAAGACTTACCCTAACCCTAACCTTAACCACTGACCCAAAAATCAGCTTTTTACTAATTGCGGACACGGCTTTTGTCCCCAATTGCACAAGCCGTCCCCAATCAACTGGTCTTAAGTCTGGTGTGTGTCCCTGAAAGTGACTTAAGTCATACCCGCACACACACACGCACACACACGCACACACACACACACACACACACACACAGCAGAGATCAGTGCACTAATGCAGCGCTCTATTCCAAAATGCTATGAATCGATTTTGGAAAAAATAAAATTGCCTGAAGTTTATTCAGACTTTCTGATAATATAGTGTCATGTTGTCCTTCTTGTATGTTTGTTTTGTTGTGTATATATGAAATAATAAAAAATGTAAATGGCAAAAAGACTTTCACCAGATTATATTCGATCCATGATAGAAGTGTTCTAAGTTTTTTGTTTTGTGTTTTTCAAATGCCGGATGTCTCAATTAGGAATGAAACTCTTCAAATGCTTCAAAAGTTTTTTGATTAAAGACAAAATAAAAAAGGGATCTGTTGCACATCCAGTCCAGGTTTGTCCTGTAACCAAAAAGTGAGCCGTGTGTCTGGTGATGTGTCCGCACCAATAAACCAGGTCAGACTGCTTGTGCATCAGTTGTAAATTAAAATTATTCTGATTGTGATTTTGATATACAGTATATAACCAGTGAAAACTAAAAAGGGCCAACTATGAGCTCCAGTCAGAGATCATCACAGAGCAAAAAAACAGCAATAAAAACCAAAATAAACAATTCTATCTTCAGAAAAGCATCTTAAAGTAGGTAAGAGCGTGTGTTTCCCAGCAGTACCGAGGTAGAGCGGCGAGTTCCTCTTGCTGGCGTAGTCGTCGATGTAGGAGATGCCGAAGGGTTGGATGGGAACGGTGCCGATGCCCAGCAGCAGCTGTCCCAGCAGCAGCATGGGGTAGATCCCCTGCTGGGAGGGGCTCTCCTTCTGGCTGCAGCTCTGATTGGACGCCGGCATGGTGAAGACGCTCTCTGATTGGCAGAGGCCGGAGCTGTTGTCACTGGCAGCTGGTGAACATGGAGACAGATGGGAAGGTGAGATGAAGTTGAGGTGTGTGTGTGAGGTGTGTGTGTGTGTGTGTGTGGCTCACAGCTGATGTGGTCGGTGTATTTGTACTCTCCGCTCAGGAAGTGCGGCAGCGCCATCATCAGCGTGGCGAGGCAGGCCAGCAGCGCTCCGCCTCCGATGAACCGCGGCCGGTGAACTCGACTCCCGAGGAAACTGACGAACACGATGAGCACCGTGTTCCCCACCTGCAGAGACACATTCAGCCAATCAGATGCCAACGTCCTGCAATGCCAAGAGTCTAGAGGCCGTTACATACTCTGATGTGGACAGGTGGACAGGTGGACAGACATCCCATGAGGAAACTCCCATTGAGCAATTTTAGGTTCATGCGCCCATCAGTTGAGTGTCGTCAGCATAGCAGTGACAGGAGAGGCAGGAGAGGAGAAGTTCTTCGTCTTAGACTGCGTCTTCTGGGGTGACTAAACAAAACATTATCCTGTACATATGGACTTCTCTGGTGCATATTGCTGATATGCACTTTCGCAACGTTAAAATGACGTTCGGTGCTCAGTGGCATGGTAACCAAACCACGGGGCTCTCATCAAAACAAACATGGCATCGGACAGCGAAGAAGAAGAACTCCTGCTGTTACTTTTGTCACAAAACGAAAACTAAACAAAAGAGAAAACGAAAGTGGCTTGTGCAGCCACTTGTTTTTATCTCTGTATTTCTTCATCTGTGAATCATAAGTATGTTGATAAGGATTGTCAGCAGGCAGGCAGACTGAGACTTAAGTAGGAATCCTGTTGACTGTTTTGGAGTGAGAACTCAAGGAGAAGCCTGGTTTGGGATGTAACCACAGAACTTGAATGGCTAGAACAGTCTTTCCACTGTAATTTGTCTAGTTCAACATAAAAGGGCGATTATGTAATTTTAAGTGTTAGTTGCTATGGTGACAACACAAGTCTGGACATTAAGGCTGTACAGTCTGTCTCACTGTGAGAACTGAGCAGATGAGTCTGTTAGCAAACTGTCAGAACTCAACTGGAAGCTAACGTTAGCGACGAGGCCAAACTGTACTTCTCTCTCTAGCTCTTCTAGTCAACATTAGCATGTTAGAAGCTGCTTTGGTTCTTGCTGTCAAACCTCTCAGCTCAGTGATTTGCTGCGAGTCGCTTTATACAGAAGCTAGTCCAACGGGTCACAGCTCTCTTGGAGAGCAGAGTTTGTTTCAGAAATTTACAACTAAGACAAAGCAAAAATATCTCCTGATGTGATAAAAGCTGGAAAACCATCTACAGTGATGTAAAACAGGAAGGGAATGCAGGAAATGAGCAGAAACTCCTGTAATAGGCCCTTTTCACATCGTCATGGTAACAGCTAAACCAGTGCATTACAACTTCCTGTGGCAAGTTTCTTTTTGCGACTTATTGACAAACCGATCCAACAAAAACAACAAAATCGTAATGGTTACTAGCTCTAGATATAACATAACAAATTAAAAATGTTGTGCAGGTTGTGGAGCGATCTAGTGACAGAGCTGCAGCAGGAGGTTGTGATGCACCGGGTTCTCAATGCAGAAGCTGAGGACCAGAAGTGAAAAGGGCCAGTAACAGGTGAGGCTCATGCTCAGTAGCAGGTGAGGCTCATGCTCAGTAACAGGTGAGGCTCATGCTCAGTAGCAGGTGAGGCTCATGCTCAGTAACAGGTGAGGCTCATGCTCAGTAGCAGGTGAGGTTCTCTCACCTCGTTGAAGGCGGCCAGCAGGCCGGACTTCTGGCTGGAGAGACCGTAGCGTCTCTCGATGGTGGAGATGGAGCTCTTCAGGTAGCCGGACACCAACAGCTGGGCCAACTGCAGCAGGCCATGGCACAACACAAAGAACTGGAGACAGAGAGGAAGAAGAAGAAGAAGAAGAAGAAGAAGAAGGAATAGAGTCAGGAAGAGAGAGACACTTTTTTCATGAAATCTTTTCCATTGTCTGTTCTAAACAGCTGGAGGGCAACAAAGATGGAGACGAAATAAAATTTGAATAAATAGGAACGAGGAACTCGATGATGACCACTTTAAATAAAAGTGAAATACTAGGGATTTACAACATACTGAGCTGTCAGCTGTCCCTGAACGCATCACAACATCTGTTTATGTTTTTCCAACTCAGAGAACAATACCAGGATGAACTTGAGGAAGTTGAGTTCAGCTGCATGCAGCACCATAACATCTGGGACTGCTGGTCACTCTGAGAATGGTTCAGCTTTGCTCTGTGTTTTACTTTTAATTATCCAGTGAAGCATTTAAACACAAACGCTCTTAAAAAGGATACACTGAAGGTCATTTTCAACATCTGTTTATCTTGTTGGGACTGCACATGTTTGTGCTGCATTTCCAAATAACACATAAACAAAGAAAAAAAACAACAACAGCGACATATGTGTTACCAATCACATGTTATTTAGTCTCTGTCCATGTTGATGTTCCAAAACAAACCAACAGACAGAAATCTATCTGTCAATAATTCTGTTTGCTTTCGCGATCCGTCTCTCTGTGATTTTATTTTTGAAAAAAGTGGCAGAGAGGAAGCGGAGCAGTAATGGGTGGTGCACAGTTGGTTCCAGTAAACCAAACAATATTCAGTAGCTTTGCTTTGAATTGTGAATAGTGTTGCATTACATGTAGCTCTTGGGTTACAGTTTGGGGTTCAGTTATTGGATATCTGACACCAGGATCATCTTCACTCTGTCCTGCTGACCTGAATCTGAGAGGCAGAGAAGTCTGAGCGACAAACTGCTTTTCATAAGAAGAATTAAAAGCTCATAATGAATATAATAAAGACTATAATACTGTATATCTGCAGGGTTGATAGAGTTGTTGAGGAAAAAAGAAAAAAAAATGTATACCTCAGAGGTCAGGACTCGAGTCACATGACTTGGACTCGAGTCAGTTTTAATAGCTTGAGACTTGACTTGATGCATGAAGAGAAGACTTGAGACTGGACTTGACTTGACTTGGGTTCTGGTGACTTGGGACTTGACTCTGACTTGTACTCTGATGACTTGAAAAGGTTTCTAAAGTCTTGACTTGAGATCTTGTGTTTGTGTAAATGACTCAGATTGAAAGTGATGAGATTTGTTCCAGCAGACGACTGAATTTAAATTCTGTTTTCTGAATTTGTGTGGAATGATTGAATTTACTGAAGTTGAAACTGATTATAGAAATCAAACTAATGATGCTCTTACCAAGTTTTTATCCTATTAAAACCATATTGCATTGAAAAGTCCTAGATATTTAGTTTTCTTTAAGATATTAAATTGATACTGGACTCTTGATTTGTTCTGATTTAGACTTGAGACTTGTGCCTCAAGACTTGCGTGAAGTTGACTTGGTCACATCTCTGTTTTCCTTCATTCCAGCACTGATTGAAAAGCAGTTTTCTGGGATTTCCATTCTCTTCTTATTTATGGATGAACTGATCTGGTTGTTGAACCATTGACAAAATGGTTGGACTTTCCCACACATGCTGCACATAAATGCAGCATCATAGTTATGATGCAAATCCCAGATCAAATCAGCAGACAGGCAGAACCTCCTTCCAGCTTCTTTGTTGGTGGTAATCAGGGTTTTAAAAGGTCATTAAAAGCCTGTTAGTCATTATGCTTATGGTTCAATATGGATTTATGATTGCAGTTGCATTTTTTATTGATCCCATGTTGGTAAATGTCTTTATCAGTGAGTCAAACAGAAACCGTCAGGCGGAGACGAACCTTGATGTTGTTGAAGGGGCTGCGGCTCCTGGATGAAGGTCGTGACCCCGCGAGGTCAGACTTCCTGTCGGGGTCGTTGGCCACCATGTCTGTCGGTCACACACAGGATCTGCCAAGCACATACACAACGAGTAAAGAACCTGCGCTACCCAAGCAGTGCTGTCCAGGTCAACTGAGGAACTGGAACTGGAACTGAATTGGAATTTCAGGAAGTTGAATTTAATTCAATGAATTTCTGTGAAACTCCATGTTTTTTTTGTTTGTTGTTTCTTCCCACATATCTGAGATTACACATAGTGATTTATATAATCAATACTGAATATCATAAAATATTAAAGGTTCAGAACAGAGGCGGCTGCAGAAGACAGTGTTGTGGTTCAGTTGGCACCTGGATGCTTTGTGGTGTTTTGTTCTTGACTTGAGGATAGAAGCCTCTGTTCACTTCTGACCTGTGGACACAGAGACTCTACTGGATTCTACTGAAGTGATTTTAACACGTGCAAAGAATCCCTGCTGCTGTTTTTTCATGTCTGTTCTGCCATTTTTGGGCCTTGACTCTTTCCAAACTGTTTCTTTGGGATTCTCAAACATGCAAACCTGAACTCTGAACACAAGGCTGTTTTTTCTGAGTTCCTGACATGCTGACAGCTGGGAGATACGAGGTTTTCCCTCTCAGTGCCAGTGAGCGGGCCTGGCACCGTCTGATATAACTCATATCTCATCGCCCCCACCTCCTGTTGTAATGATGTAAACCAGCACCGGCCGAACGCCCCCAGACTCGCCGTGAGGGACTCTTTCCACCTCTGTGTGTGTGTGTGTGTGTGTGTGTGTCCATATGGATCACATGTCCATATCCATTATGTGGTGTGTACAGCACAGCGGTGGTAAATCCCCCACGAAAAATTCCTTTACTGTAAAGAGCCTCATGTTTTCCGCTCCAAAAGAACAGCAAATGGGACTGAAGCCGTCTTCCCGCAGGACGGCAATATACAGGACCGCAAGTATTTAATGAACCCCCCCCCCCTCCACACACACACACACACACACACACACACACACCCCA